>NC_140990.1:28015484-28239360 GCF_052327205.1 Somniosus microcephalus | reverse complement strand
AGGGGCAGGGGGAGGGAGGGGAGAAGGGAGGAGGAGAGAGGGGGGGGGAGGGGAGGGGAAGGGGGAAGAGTCCACGAGCCCCCTGATCCACGTCCCCCCAAACCCCCGAGCCCCCTGATCCCCACCCCCCGAACTCCAGAGGTTGGGCCCCCCGAGACTGCCACCCCCACCCCCGAGGCTCACCCACCCCCACCCCCGAGGCTCGCCCACCACCCACCCACCACCGAGGCTCGCCCCCCCCACCAACCAAGCACCGAACTCCGGAGGCGCGACCTTCCGAGCACCGGCCTCCCCAGCTGGCTTCAACATTGCAGCTGTGCGAGACGGCCGGAAGGCCCGGTTGCCAGGGTAACCGTGATGCTGACCAAGCCCCGCCCCCCGGCCGAGCCAGAGAGAGAGACGCCGCGTCTCAGCAGCTCCTGCTGCGCGCACGGCCCCCACCCTGAGGGTCGCGGGCCCCCCCGAGAGTCGCGGCCCCCCCGAGGTGAAGACCGCCGATTGCGGCTGTGCGAGACGGCCGGCGGGTCCGGTTGCCAGGGTAACGCTTGATGCTCAGCAAGCCCCGCCCCCCGGCCGAGCCAGAGAGAGACGCCACGTCTCAGCTCCTGCTGCGCGCGCACCCTAGCGGCGCTGGGCTGAGGCTCGGCCCTCCAGCCTTCGAGTGGGGCCGGGAGGTGCCTAGCTCGGGCGTGGGTGTGGAGGAGACGCCGAGGCTTCTAGGCCTACCTGGAAAAACGGGGAAAGGTAGGAAAATTAATGAGATTAGATAAGTTAATTACTTTCTAAATCATTTTTTTTTAAAACAATATGTGTTTTAAAAGCAACGTTTTTTTTTAAGATGCAGAAAGCGGGAAAAAGAAAGGAAAAGTTTGGAATCAAGATGGCGGCGACTCACCTCGGTTCAGAACGATAAGGCCCGCCCACACACGCACCGATTGGTCGACCGTCAGGTCACCAAAGCGTAGGATTGTTCAATCGTCCCGTCACTCGACCGTAGGAGGGCCTGGCCGCACGCGGCAACAAGCCGCCGTACGATTGGTCGACCTCGAGGTCACTCTGTCGCTAATGAGCGGATAATGAGATGCTAATGAGCGGAATGTTGAAGGTTTTTGGAATACCGCGGGCGCGATTGTAGCCAGGCCGAAACGTAAATACGCTTAAAACCGTCTCGGAAGCGTAAGCTTTCTTTGGAGGTAACGCGCGCGTAGGTACGCCCTGTAACTTTCGAGCGCATAGCTCGCCAGACGCACACGCGATGACAGACAGAATGACAGAATGACAGACAGAATGACAGATCAACCGATTTATATATATAGAAGATAGATAACGAGGAGTTATTAGAGTGCCAATAGGACTGGTGTAGAACTGGTATTTACTTGTTTTTGAAGAAGTTTCGGGTTCTGGTTAAAAGTAGTTTACTTGAAGTTTTAATTGATTTCTGATTTGGTTATGGGACTTTGTATATTGTGGTGTTATTTCGTGTCAAAGCCTTCTTTAATGTACGAATGATCGAATGAACAAACGCTCAAGTGAATGCACGCATGCGGATACAAATAATACGCACGCACACACGCATACACAATGGATCTTACGTTCGACCGAATGAAGGGCCCTCGTTCCCCAGGATGAAGGCCCGCTTGGTGAGCGTGAGGCCTGCCTGGACGGAGGAACGATCGCACGCATGCACGCAGGTAGACAAATGACACGCACGCACGCAGACATGCAAAATGGAATTTACGCTTGAGCGAACGAACGGAGGAACGGAAGAATGAATGACCGAATGATTGAGCGATGCCAGTCGGACTGGCGTATACGGGTTCTTTCATTTCTAGGTTTATTAAATAGTGGCAGTTTGTACTGTAAACATTATTGATTTACCTGTAAAAATTTATTATTGTATTTATATTGTTGACCATGAAGCTGTTTTGAGGCTTTATCCTTTTAATTGTAGTCAATGAATGTAATGGATTTACTATGTAATTGAAGAGTTGTATAAGTACTGTTGTACCTGAATGTTAAAATGAAAAAATAAACCCCGGGGGGACACGGGCTTCACACACCCCGAGTGCGGCCCCAGGCCCGATTATAAGAGCAGTGAACATTATCCGCCCCCACCCGCGGGTTCCCGTTTCACTCCGGCCCGAATCTCAACAAAGCGCCAAACTCCGGGACAGACAGGAAGTGAGTCAGGGAGCGTCTGTAAATGGAGGAGAAATGGAGACTGGTCAGGGAGCGTCTGTAAATGGAGGGGAAATGGAGACTGGTCAGGGAGTGTCTGTAAATGGAGGAGAAATGGTGACTGGTCAGGGAGCGTCTGTAAATGAAGGAGAAATGGTGACTGGTCAGGGAGCGTCTGTAAATGAAGGAGAAATGGTGACTGGTCAGGGAGCGTCTGTAAATGGAGGAGAAATGGTGACTGGTCAGGGAGCGTCTGTAAATGAAGGAGAAATGGTGACTGGTCAGGGAGCGTCTGTAAATGAAGGAGAAATGGTGACAGGTCAGGGAGTGTCTGTAAATGGAGGAGAAATGGTGACTGGTCAGGGAGCGTCTGTAAATGAAGGAGAAATGGTGACTGGTCAGGGAGCGTCTGTAAATGAAGGAGAAATGGTGACTGGTCAGGGAGCATCTGTAAATGGAGGGGAAATGGTGACTGGTCAGGGAGTGTCTGTAAATGGAGGAGAAATGGTGACTGGTCAGGGAGCGTGTGTAAATGGAGGAGAAATGGAGACTGGTCAGGGAGCATCTGTAAATGGAGGAGAAATGACTGGTCAGGGAGTGTCTGTAAATGGAGGAGAAATGGTAACTGGTCAGGGAGTGTCTGTAAATGGAGGAGAAATGGTGACTGGTCAGGGAGCGTCTGTAAATGGAGGAGAAATGGTGACTGGTCAGGGAGTGTCTGTAAATGGAGGAGAAATGGTGACTGGCCAGGGAGTGTCTGTAAATGGAGGAGAAATGGTGACTGGTCAGGGAGCGTCTGTAAATGGAGGAGAAATGGTGACTGGCCAGGGAGCGTCTGTAAATGCAGGAGAAATGGGGACTGGTCAGGGAGTGTCTGTAAATGGAGGAGAAATGGAGACTGGTCAGGGAGCATCTGTAAATGGAGGAGAAATGGAGACTGGTCAGGGAGAAATCATTCAGCATTTTTTAGGGGTTGGTTTGTGTGAACAAATATATCAGTGATTTTAATGAGAGTTTTTCTGTGTCCCAGCTCCTGTAAATACTGGCTGGAAAGGGGCCGGACTCTCAGGAGGCTCCACACCGCTGGCTGCTCATGTGTCAGTGATCTCCCATCGGATTAATGTGCGTCTGCTGTGGGTGTGTTTAATAAAGTGCCCGAAGCCCTCAGTGTAACACTCTCTCATATCCCACCTGCAGTGTAATGTCTGGGCTGTGTACTTCCTGTCCAATATCCCCCTGATCCCTGGCTCTCCTGTTACACCAACTCGGTATAATGGGACAAGAAGTGCCAGCTCAAGAGTTTCCCAAATCAGGGACGGAATGAAAGGTTCAGACATGTGGAATGTTAATCTTACACAATGTGTGAGATGCTGAGCACCCGCCCAACATTTCACCACCACGCCTTCTTTTAAATAGTTTCTTCAATCTCTCTTCTGAAGCCATGATTTTGTGACAGATTCAGGTGGGTGAAAAAACTGGGATTGGAGGAAAATACTATGGGGTTTGTTTTCAGGAGAGGGAGGAGGGAGAGTGTGTGGGACTGGGATTTACAGCTTTAGGAGTAAGAATAAACAATGTTCCACAGAAACTAAAATTGTTCTGAATTTCTATCCTGCACTTACAATGCTGACTTTTATAAACTCCTTTTACAGGCTGTTGGAAGGGGAGGATTTGCAGACAGGAAACTCAAACCAAACATCACTTCAAGGTCTGACAGAGTCACTCGGTTCACAGGACCTGAATAACACTGGCCTTTCAACATAGAATGAGAAATGTTTTAACCAGTTTCACAGCCTGAAAAAACATTGCACCATTCACAGCGGGGAAAAACCGTACATGTGTTGTGTGTGAACGAGGCTTCAACCGATCATCCAACCTGGAGAGACACAAGGACACCCGCACCACGGTGAAACCGTGGAAAGGTGGGGACTGTGAGAAGGGATTCAATTACCCATACCAGCTGGAAGCTCATCGAAGCAGTCACACTGGGGAGAGGCCGTTCACCTGCTCCATGTGTGGGAAGGGATTCACTCAGTCATCCAACCTGCTGGCACACCAGCGAGTTCACATTGGGGAGCGGCCATTCACCTAAACCTTGGGTGGGAAGGGATTCACTCAGTCATCCAACCTGCTGGCACACCAGCGAGTTCACACTGGGGAGAGGACATTCACCTGCTCCACGTGTGGGAAGGGATTCACTCAGTCATCCAACCTGCTGGCACACCAGCGAGTTCACACTGGGGAGAGGCCATTCACCTGCTCCACGTGTGGGAAGGGATTCACTCAGTCATCCAACCTGCTGGCACACCAGTGAGTTCACAAGTGACTGCAGGGGTTGGATTCTGATGTTATTGCTGCTGTTAATCACATCCAGGATTGAACCATGTTCATTCTGATAGTTGGGGTTTGTTTCTGCTGATGTTAATAACCATTATAACTGGGCTGAAGTTTAATATTCTGGATATGTGTAAAATAAATCAGCTTTGTTTTAAACACATTGTTGTAGATTTTTGTCTTTCCCACCTGAGTGTTTAGCATCACCTGGCTGGAGCTCAGAAAGGACAATCTGGGGGAGGATCGTACAGCAGGAACAGAACTTCAGCCTGGACACAGTCCTTCGGGGCCACACTGAGAGGGGCAAACGGCACTTTGGTCTCTATCATGTTCTCGGGCGAATTTCTCGCGTGTGTTCACGATGATGTTCTGCAACAATATGTTCTAGAACCAACAAGGGGGCAGGCCATATTAGATTTAGTAATGAGCCAGATTTAGTCAACAGCCTCACGGTGTGTGAACATTTATCTAACAGCGATCATAACATGATCGAGTGCCACATTATGTTTGAAAGGGAGAAATGCGAAACAGCTAGTAAGATTCTAGTGTTAGTTCAGGGCAACTTCAACAGGATGAGACAGAGACTGTCCACAGTAAACTGGGCAAATCTGTTAATGGGTAAAATGACAGAAGATCAGTGGGAGGTGTTCCAAAAAGAATTTAAGGTGATACAGAAGCAGCTTATTCCCCTGAGGGGCAAGAGCTCTACTTGCAAAAAAAAAACAGCCATGGATGACTAAAGAGAGAAGGGACAACATCAAACTAAAAGAAAAAATACACAGAAATGCAATAAATAGCACAAATCCTGGTGAATGGGAGAAATACAAAGAACAACAAAGGGTGACAAACAGAGAGTAAGAGCTACAAAAAGGGAGTATGAAAAGTAACTTGTAAGGATTATCAAAATCAACACAATTTTTATTACAATTATATGAGGAAAAAGGTGGTCAGGAGCAATGTGGGCCCCTTGAAAACTGATAATGGTGATATTGTAAATGATAATAAAAAGGCGGACATGTTGAATAATTATTTTGCGTCAGTATTAACAGAGTGGAAGAGGATTGCACGTCGGGCATCCTAAGGAAACTAATATTGAATCAGGGACGGGGACTCACCAACATAACAGTAATGAAGAAAATAATGGCACTAAAGAGAAACAAATCCCCAGGACCAGATGGTTTCCAAGCCAAGGTTTTAAAGGAAGTAGGTGAGAACATTGCAGATGCCCAAACTATAATCTTCCAAAGTTCTCTCGATTAGGTAACCATTTCGTCAGATTGCAAAATTGCGCATGTCACTCCGCTATTTGAGAAAGGTGAGAGAGGGAAACCAGGGAATTAGAGACCAGTTAGCCTAACATCTGTTGTCAGGAAATTACTAGAGTCTATAATTAAGGACAGGGTGACTGAACACCTTGAAAATTTTCAGCAGATTAGAGAGAGCCAGCATGGATTTGTGAAAGGTTGGTCATGCCTGCTGAACCTGATTGAATATTTTGAAGAGGTGACTGAAGTAGACAGGGGAATGTCTATGGATGTTATTTATATGGACTTCCAGAAGGCATTTAATAAAGTCCCTTATAAGAGTCTGGTAGCTAAAGTTGAAGCCCATGGAATTGAAGGCAAATTATTGACCTGGTTAGGAGATTGGCTGAGTAGCAGGAGACAGAGAGTGGGGATAATGGGCAGGGACTCTAATTGGCAGGATGTGACTAACACTGTCCAGCAAGGGTCTGTGTTGGGGCCTCAACTATTCACCGTATTTATTAATGACTTAGGTGATGGGATAGAAAGTCACATATGCAAGTTGCCATTGACACAAAGATAGGTAGCATTGTAGGCAGTGTAGATGGAAGCATAAAATTAGAGAGATATTAATAGATTAAGCGAATGGGCAAAACTGCGGCAAATGGATTTCAATGTAGACAAATGTGAGGTCATCCACTTTGGACCTAAAAAGGATAGAGCAGAGTACTTTCTAAATGGTGAAAAGCTAAAAACAGTGGAGGTCCAACGAGACTTGGGGATCCAGGTACATAGATCATTAAAATGTCATGAACAGGTACAGGAAATAATCAAAAAGGCTAATGGAATGCTGGCCTTTATATCTCGAGGACTAGAATACAAGTGGGTAGAAGTTACACTACAGCTATACAAAGCCCTGGTTAGACCACACCTGGAGTACTGAGAGCAGTTCTGGGCACCACACCTTGGGAAGGATATGTTGGCCTTGGGAGGAGTGCAGCGTAGGTTTACCAGAATGATACCTGGATTCCAGGGGTTAAATTACAAGGAGAGATTAAACAAATTAGGGTTGTATTTCCTGGAATTTAAAAGGTTAAGAGGTGATTTGATTGAAGTTTTCAAGATATTAAGGGGAACTGATAGAGAGAATCTATTTCTGCTGGCTGGGGAGTCTAGGACTAGGGGGCAGAGTGTAAAAATTAGAGCCAGACCTTTCAGGAGTGAAGTTAGGAAATACTTCTACACACAAAAGGTGGTAGAAGTTTGGAACCCTCTTCCACAAACAGCAGTTGATGCTAGATCAATGGTTAATTTTAAATCTATGATTGATAGATTTTTGTTAACCAAGGGTATTAAGGGATATGGGGCAATGGCAGGTATATGGAGCTAGGTCGCAGATCAGCCATGATCTCATTGAATGGTGGAACAGGCTCGAGGGGTTAAATGGTCCACTCCTGTCCTATGTTGTCAAGCTCTGGAATTCCCTCCCTAAACCTCTCTGCCTCTCTTTCCTCCTCTAAGATGCTCCTTAAAACCTACCTCTTTGGCCAAGATTGTGGTTACCTGCCCGAATATCTCCTTATATGACTCACTGTCAAATTTTGTTTGAAAACATTCCTGTGAAGCAACATGGGATGTTTTACTACATTAAAGGCACTATATAAATGCAGGTTGTTGTTGTTGTTGTCTGTGACACCAAATCCAGTGACGACTTAAACTTTGAGACCAAATCCAGGGACTACTTACAGTGTGACACCAAATCCAGGGACCACTTACACTGAGACACCAAATCCAGGGACCACTTACACTGAGACACCAAATCCAGGGACCACTTACACTGAGACACCAAATCCAGGGACCACTTACACCGAGACACCAAATCCAGGGACCACTTACACTGAGACACCAAATCCAGGGACCACTTACACTGAGACACCAAATCCAGGGACCACTTACACTGAGACACCAAATCCAGGGACCACTTACACTGAGACACCAAATCCAGGGACCACTTACACTGAGACACCAAATCCAGGGACCACTTACAATGAGACACCAAATCCAGGGACCACTTACACTGAGACACCAAATCCAGGGACCGTTTACACTGTGACACCAAATCCAGGGACCACTTACACTGAGACTATAAATGGGAATCAAAGAGCCTCAGTATGGGGAATGTTCATGGTGGTGAAACCAGCTCTAGTGAGGGTGAAAGGCGGGTAATGGATGAAGATGTGATGGTGGAATCAGATGGCGACTGGTGGGGCCTGGTGACAGGTTATTGTCAGAAACCCTTTTCAGGCAGGCCGATGATTGGGTGTAACCAGTGCAACACCTGGATCCACCTGTTCCTGGCCTGAAATCCAAAAGTCTAATGTCCCTTATATCATTTTTTGTGGAAAACGTCGAGATGTGAAAGGGAGGAAATCGGGCTCAGGCCAGAAAGAAGATTCCTTGAATGAACAATTCACGAGGCTGTTTTGTGACTCGTCTGCATGAGGTTAAAAAAATGAATGAAAAAAGGACACGTCCAGTGACACAGGCGTTGTCCATAGTGGTTTCTAACCTTAATCACTATCTCGTAAGCCTAATATCCTATCGACTCACCCCAATCCTATCCAATAACCACATCCACAACCACTAACCCCTAAACCTACACCCTAACCCCAGCCCCTAACCAAGGATTATTGACAGAGATCAATGGAGGAGCTAAAGACCTGATAAAGGAAGTAGTTGAAACAATTATCTCGATGAAAGAAATAGTGCAAGGTATGTTCGTAACAAGAGATTAAATCAACGAGACCATCCAGCTCAGAAATTACTATTACAAAGATCAGAACCTTTCAAAGACTATCACATGCAATACGTGAGGAGGAGTTTTACTAATTCGGAGCCAAAAAAGTGATAATTAATACAGCAAATAACAGATTTCAACTCTTATGCAAGATATTTCTATAAAGGGGTGATTCAAAGGAATTTCAGATGAGTATAAAGTGAGACACTACAGTTCAGTCTATGACACCCACAAGCCATGTACACAAATGGTAGAAGGCAAACTAGATGAGAACTGAAATAATCCAGAGTAAGAAAAGGCCCAAAAATGGAACACTTGGTATCAGAACATCAATTACACTCCTCTTACCATGCAGAAATCAAATATTCGACACACTGTACGATAGCAAAATACTGCAGATGCTGGAAATCCGAAATAACAACAGAAAATGCTGGAAAAACTCAGCAGGCCAGGCAACATCCGTGGAGAGAAAATAGAGTCAACGTTTCGGGTAAACTCTTTGTCAAGGCTAAAGAAGCACAGGAAATGAAATAGATTAAAAGGCCAGGCTGGGAGAGAACAAAAGAGAAGAGACATTAAGAGGTATTCAAAACAAGACGAGATGGTGATAGGACGAGTGGAGACAAAAGACGGCTCTAGATTAGGTGTGAAATGCGCTGAAAGAATGGGAGAGAGCTGCCATGTGGGAGAGAAAAAAAAAGAAAGGGGGGGGGAAGGACCAATACAAAGGTGTGGATAAAAAATATCAGTAAAATGTAATAGGGGTCGAGGTTATGATCTGAAATTGTTGAACTCAATATTGAGTCCGGAAGGCTGTAAAGTGCCTAATCGGAAGAGGAGTTGCTGTTCCTCGAGTTTACGGTGAGCTTCCGTGGAACAATGCAAGAGGTCGAGGACGGTGAGGTCCAAGTGGGAATGGGGCGGTGAATTAAAATGACAGGCGACCGGAAGCTCGGGGTCACCCTTACGGACTGAACGGAGGTGTTCCGCAAAGCAGTCGACACACTGTGTTTGAAACAAAGATGATTTATTAAATATTTATACAGAATATTAATCTCCAGTTATAAGGTTTATTAACATAAGCAGAAACAAACCCCAGCTGTCAGGGTGAAAATGATTCAGTCCCGGATATGGTTAACAGCAGCAATAACAGCAGAATTGAAACCCTGCAATCACTGGTGAACTCGCTGGTGTCTCAGCAGGTTGGATGACTGAGTGAATCCCTTCCCACACACGGAGCAGGTGAACGGCCTCACCCCAGAGTGAACTCGCTGGTGATTAAACAGGTTGGATGATGACGTGAATCCCTTCCCACAGTCAGAGCAGGTGAATGACCTCTCCAATGTGAACTCGCTGGTGTGTCAGCAGGTTGGATGGTGAAGTGAATCCCTTCCCACACATGGAGCAGGTGAACGGCCTCTGCCCAGTGTGAACTCGCTGGTGTGTGAGCAGGGTGGATGACTGAGTGAATTTCTTTCCACACACGGAGCAGATGAACGGTCTCTCCCCAGTGTGAGTACGTTGATGGTTCTGCAGATCATTTTTGCTTTTATACTTCTTATCACAGTCAGAACATTTAAAAATCCTCTCCTCTGTGTGAACATGATGGTGCCTCAGAAGGTGGGATGACTGACTGAATCCCTTCCCACATTCAATGCACGTGAATGGTCTCGCTCCAGTGTGAACTCGCTGGTGTGTCAGCAGGTAGGATGACTGAGCGAATCCCTTCCCACACACGGAGCAGGTGAACAGTCTCTCCCCAGTGTGAGTGCAACGATGCATTTCCAGCTCAGACGGGTAATTGAATCCCTTCCCATAGTCCCCACGTTTCCACAGCATCTCCAAGGTGCGGGTGTCCTTGTGTTTCTCCAGGTTGGACGATCGGTTGATGCCTCGTCCACACACTGAACACGTGTACGGTTTCTCCCCGCTGTGAATGGTGCGAAGTTTTTCAGGTTGTGTAAAGATTGAGACAAACATTTCTCTTTCCACATTCAAAGGCCAATTATAATTAGGTCCTGATGAATTGCGTGACTGTCAGGTCTTGACGTGATGTTTGGTTTAAGTTTCCCGCCTGCAAATTCTCCCCTTCTAATATCCTGTAAAGGGAAGTTACACAAGTAATCACTGTAAATACAGGGTCGAAATTCAGGACAGGCAATTCTAGTTGCTGTGGAACATTCTTTCCTCTCTTCTTCCCCAAAGCTGTAAATCCCCATCCCACAGAATCTCCCTCCTTCCTGCATGGAAATCCAAACCCACTGCACCACCTCCAACATTTTTCCTGTCAGTCGAATTTTCTCCCTCCCCTGAAGGTGCTGACTCTGGCTGGGTTCAGTTCTACACTCACTGGTTCCCCTCCCTCTCCTCCCCTGAAGGTGCTGACTCTGGCTGGGTTCAGTTCCCCACTCACTGGTTCCCCTCGCGCTCCTCCCCTGAAGGTGCTGACTCTGGCTGGGTTCTGATCCCCACTCACTGGTTCGCCTCCCTCTCCTCCCCTGAAGGGGCTGACTCTGGCTGGGTTCAGTTCCCCACTCACTGGTTCCCCTCGCGCTCCTCTCCTGAAGGTGCTGACTCTGGCTGGGTTCTGTTCCCCACTCACTGGTTCCCCTCGCACTCCCCTCCTGAAGGTGCTGACTCTGGCTGGGTTCTGTTCCCCACTCACTGGTTCCCCTCCCTCTCCTCCCCTGAAGGGGCTTATTCTGGCTGGGTTCAGTTCTACATTTACTGGTTCCCCTCCCTCTCCTCCCCTGAAGGTGCTGACTCTGCCTGGGTTCAGTTCTACACTCACTGGTTCCCCTCCCCTGAAGGTGCTGACTCTGGCAGGGTACAGTTCTACACTCACTGGTTCCCCTCCCTCTCCTCCCCTGAAGGAGTTGACTCTGGCCGTGTTCAGTTCTACACTCACTGGTTCCCCTCCCTCTCCTCCCCTGAAAGAGTTGACTCTGGCTGGGTTCAGTTCTACACTCACTGGTTCCCCTCCCTCTCCTCCCCTGAAGGTGCTGACTCTGGCTGGGTTCAGTTCTACACTCACTGGTTCCCCTCCCTCTCCTCCCCTGAAGGTGCTGACTCTGGCTGGGTTCAGTTCTAATCTCACTGGTTCCCCTCCCTCTCCTCCCCTGAAGGTGCTGACTCTGGCTGGGTTCAGTTCTACACTCACTGGTTCCCCTCCCTCTCCTCCCCTGAAGGTGCTGACTCTGGCTGGGTTCAGTTCTGCACTCACTGGTTCCCCTCCCTCTCCTCCCCTGAAGGTGCTGACTCTGGCTGGGTTCAGTTCTGCACTCACTGGTTCCCCTCCCTCTCCTCCCCTGAAGGTTCTGACTCTGGCGGGGTTCAGTTCTACACTCACTGGTTCCCCTTCCTCTCCTCGGCTGAAGGTGCTGTCTCTGGCTGGGTTCAGTTCTACACTCACTGGTTCCCCTCCCTCTCCTCCCCTTAAGCTGCTGACTCTGAATGGGTTCAGTTCTACACTCACTGGTTCCCCTCCCTCTCCTCCCCTGAAGGTGCTGACTCTGGCTGGGTTCAGTTCTACACTCACTGGTTCCCCTCCCTCTCCTCCCCTGAAGGTGCTGACTCTGGCTGGGTTCAGTTCTACACTCACTGGTTCCCCTCCCTCTCCTCCCCTGAAGGTGCTGACTCTGGCTGGGTTCAGTTCTGCACTCACTGGTTCCCCTCCCTCTCCTCCCCTGAAGGTGCTGACTCTGGCTGGGTTCAGTTCTACACTCACTGGTTCCTCTCCCTCTCCTCCGCTGAAGTTGCTGTCTCCACTGGGTTCAGTTCTACACTCACAGGTTCCCCTCCCTCTCCTCCCCTGAAGGTGCTGTCTCTGCTGGGTTCAGTTCTACACTCACTGGTTCCCCTCCCTCTCCTCCCCTAAGGTGCTGACTCTGAATGGGTTCAGTTCTACACTCACGGGTTCCCCTCCCTCTCCTGCCCTGAAGTTGCTGACTCTGGCTGGCTTCAGTTCTACACTCACTGGTTCCCCTCCCTCTCCTCCCCTAAGGTGCTGACTATGGCTGGGTTCAGTTCCACACTCACTGGTTCCCCTCCCTCTCCTCCCCTGAAGGTGCTGTCTCTGCTGGGTTCAGTTCTACACTCACTGGTTCCCCTCCCTCTCCTCCCCTAAGGTGCTGACTCTGAATGGGTTCAGTTCTACACTCACGGGTTCCCCTCCCTCTCCTGCCCTGAAGTTGCTGACTCTGGCTGGCTTCAGTTCTACACTCACTGGTTCCCCTCCCTCTCCTCCCCTAAGGTGCTGACTCTGAATGGGTTCAGTTCTACACTCACGGGTTCCCCTCCCTCTCCTGCCCTGAAGTTGCTGACTCTGGATGGCTTCAGTTCCACACTCACTGGTTCCCCTCCCTCTCCTCCCCTGAAGGTGCTGTCTCCACTGGGTTCAGTTCTACACTCACAGGTTCCCCTCCCTCTGCTCCCCTAAGGTGCTGACTATGGCTGGGTTCAGTTCCACACTCACTGGTTCCACTCCCTCTCCTCCCCTGAAGGTGTTGACTCTGGCTGGGTTCAGTTCCACACTCACTGGTTCTCCTCCCTCTCCTCCTCTGAAGGTGCTGACTCTGGCTGGGTTAAGTTCCCCACTCACTGGTTCCTCTCTCTCTCCTCTGCTGAAGTTGCTGACTCTGGCTGGGTTCAGTTCCACATTCACTGGTTCCCCTCCCTCTCCTCCCCTGAAGGTGCTGTCTCCACTGGGTTCAGTTCTACACTCACAGGTTCCCCTCCCTCTGCTCCCCTAAGGTGCTGACTATGGCTGGGTTCAGTTCCACACTCACTGGTTCCACTCCCTCTCCTCCCCTGAAGGTGTTGACTCTGGCTGGGTTCAGTTCCACACTCACTGGTTCTCCTCCCTCTCCTCCTCTGAAGGTGCTGACTCTGGCTGGGTTAAGTTCCCCACTCACTGTTCCTCTCCCTCTCCTCTGCTGAAGTTGCTGACTCTGGCTGGGTTCAGTTCCACATTCACTGGTTCCCCTCCCTCTCCTCCCCTGAAGGTGTTGACTCTGGCTGGGTTCAGTTCCACACTCACTGGTTCTCCTCCCTCTCCTCCTCTGAAGCTGCTGACTCTGGCTGGGTTCAGTTCTACACTCACTGGTTCCCCTCCCTCTCCTCCCCTGAAGGTGCTGTCTCTGCTGGGTTCAGTTCTACACTCACTGGTTCCCCTCCCTCTCCTCCCCTAAGGTGCTGACTCTGGCTGGGTTCAGTTCTACACTCACTGGTTCCCCTCCCTCTCCTCCCCTGAAGGTGCTGACACCGGCTTGGTTCAGTTCTGCACTCACTGGTTCCCCTCCCTCTCCTCCCCTGAAGGTGCTGACTCTGGCTGTGTTCAGTTCTACACTCACTGGTTCCCCTCCCTCTCCTCCCCTGAAGGTGCTGACTCTGGCTGGGTTCAGTTCTACACTCACTGGTTCCCCTCTCTCTCCTCCCCTGAAGGTGCTGACTCTGGCTGGGTTCAGTTCTACACTCACTGGTTCCCCTCCCCTGAAGGTGCTGACTCTGGCTGGGTTCAGTTCTACACTCACTGGTTCCCCTCCCTCTCCTCCCCTGAAGGTGCTGACTCTGGCTGGGTTCAGTTCTACACTCACTGGTTCCCCTCTCTCTCCTCCCCTGAAGGTGCTGACTCTGGCTGGGTTCAGTTCTACACTCACTGGTTCCCCTCCCCTGAAGGTGCTGACTCTGGCTGGGTTCAGTTCTACACTCACTGGTTCCCCTCTCTCTCCTCCCCTGAAGGTGCCTTCTCTGGCTGGGTTCAGTTCTACACTCACTGGTTCCCCTCCCCTGAAGGTGCTGACTCTGGCTGGGTTCAGTTCTACACTCACTGGTTCCTCTCCCTCTCCTCCCCTGAAGGTGCTGACTCTGGCTGGGTTCAGTTCTACACTCACTGGTTCCCTCTGTCTCCCCTCCCCTGAAGGTGCTGACTCTGGCTGGGTTCAGTTCTGCACTCATCAGTTGCTGTCCAGTGTGTGACCTGTGTGCCTCATCTACGTATCAACTCTCTGGGAATCAGACCGAATGTGCAGTCCCTCTGGGGACCGGACCCCCGGCCCGAATCAAAGGTTTCAGAGGAGGAGAGATTGATGACACTATTTGAAAGAAGGTGTGGCGGTGAAATGTTGGGCGGGTGCTCAGCATCTCACACATTGTGTAAGATTAACATTCCAACCTTTCATTCCGTCCCTGATTTGGGAAACTCTTGAGCTTGCATTTCTTGTCCCATTATACCAAGTTGGTGCAACAGGAGAGCCAGGGATCAGGGGGATATTGGACAGGAAGCACACAGCACGGACATTACACTGCAGGTGGGATATGTGAGAGTGTTACAGTGAGGGCTTCGGGCACTTTATTAAGCACACACGCAGTAGAAGCACATTAATCTGATGGGAGATCACTGACACACGAGCAGCCAGCGGTGTGGAGCCTCCTGAGAGTCCGGCCCCTTTACAGCCAGTATTTACAGGAGCTGGGGCAGAGTCTCATTAAAATCGCTGATATATTTGTTCACACAAACCAACCCCCAAAAATGCTGAATGATTTCTTCCTGACCAGTCTCCATTTCTCCTCCATTTACAGACACTCCCTGACCAGTCTCCCTTTCTCCTTCATTTACAGATGCTCCCTGGCCAGTCTCCATTTCTCCTCCATTTACAGACGCTCCCTGACTCACTTCTTGTCTGTCCCGGAGTTTGGCGCTTTGTTGAGATTCGGGCCGGAGTGAAACGGGAACCCGCGGGTGGACGTGGATAATGTTCACTGCTCTTATAATCGGGCCTGGGGCCGCACTCGGGGTGTGTGAAGCCCGCGTCTCCCCGGGGTTTTTTTTTTAATCCTTTTTTTTTTTCTTTTTCACTTTTTTCCCCATTTTTTTAAACATTTTTCATTAAATGACATTCACAGAGCTCAAGTCTCAGCTCTTTGTACAAAGTCACAAGTCCTCATGCCTACAAGGCAGGGGTCCCAGTCTCTTCAAGTTAATGATGTGATCTCCAAGCTTCTTGATCATCTTCACTTGTTCATCCAGATAGCGGGTCTCCAGGAATTCACACAGTTGAGGGTCGGCGCTCCCAGTGGAGAGTTTGTGCAGATCCAGCAGACTCTGGTTGACATTCTTCTCCATCTGCAGGGCTCTCTGCATCGCCGACCGGAGCTTCCCGCTCTCCCAGCCAAACAAATGGACTGTAAAGAAACTTAAAAACACTGGATTAATTTTTAAAACTTATCAAATTAAATTAAAATCACAGTGGTCGGGGTGATGATGCACTCCAGTCCCCGCGGCGCCCACCGGTCTCGGAAGGCCTCGAGCATGCCGGTGGACACTGCGTGCTCCATCTCCAGGGCCACCCGGGCACAAACATAGCCGCGGAAGAGAGGCAGGCAATCGGGTCGAACGACCCCCTCAACCGCCCGCTGCCTGGACCTGTTTATGGCCACTTTGGCCAGGCCCAGGAGCAGTCCTACAAGGAGGTCCTCCGACCTTCCCTCTCCCCTCCGCACCGGGTGGCCGTAGATCAGGAGCGTGGGACTGAAGTGCAGCCAAAAATCGAGGAGCAGCCCCTTCAAATAATGGAACAGGGGCTGCAACCTCTCACATTCCACATAAACATGGAACACGGACTCCTCTAGGCCGCAAAAATAGCAAGAGGCCCGGGAGTCCGTGAACTTACTTAAAATCTTATTGCACGGGACTGCTCCATGCAACACCCTCCAGGCCAAGTCCCCAATAGATAAAGGGAGGACTCCCGTGTAGAGAGCCCCCCATTGGGGACCTCCACCGGATGGCAAAATGGCATGCCAAGGCGTGTCCGGACGGCAAGCGAAGATGACAAAGTGGAGAGTGTGCAGGAGCAGCCCGTACAGGAAACCCCTCCGCACAGAACTAAAAGGCACGGAGGGCATTTCCCCGAGATGGCTCAAGTTGTGAGGCGCCGGTTCCCGAGAGGGGTTTCGGGGCCGCGCGCCGATGAGGAATTCCGTCTGAACAGGAATCAGTTCGGACGGGATCGCCCCACGTGCCTGAGCCTCCTCAATACACCTAGTGGAGTCGGGGCCCAGTGCCGCTTTCAGCGTCTCGATGGCTTTGGCCGCGAGCCGGACGTTGGCCCAGGACAGGCGCTGCGCCAGCTCCTCCAGCACCATCCAGCCCGCTCCTCCGCCATCGAGCAGGTCCCCGACCCTGGTCATCTTACCAGGCACAGCCCTGCCCTCCACCAGCTGCCCGATCCAGCGGTCACAGAGGTGCAGATTCCTGAGCAGCGGCTCCTGAAGGAGAGCCGCCACTCCTGACAAGGGAGAGCTCCGCCTGGAGGCGATGCTGTTCCAGACCCATTGCAGTTCCTGATAGAAGACAGGCAGCTCCCGCAGGTAGGCACGCGTATGGCCCAATTCCACAAACAGGAGCTGCATGTCGTAGTTGAGGCCGTGCAGCTGGTGGAAGAAATACGTCGCCAGTGCACACCATCGAGGAGGATTCTCGATGTACATGTATCTCTGCAGGGTCCAAAGACGGAAAGTCGCCGCCCGGGTGCGAAGGCACACCAGCGCCTGACCGCCCTCCCAAAGCGGGAGACTCAGAACCGCGGCCGAGACCCAGTGCTTCCCTTTGTCCCAGAAGAAGTCGATGAGCTTCTTCTGCATCTTGGCGACAAACGCAGGGGGCGGAATCAAAGTGACCAACTGGTACCACAACATGGCGGCCACCAGCTGGTTTATGACCAGCGCTCGACCCCTGTAGGACAACACTCGGAGCAGTCCTGTCGAGTGTCCTAGGCGAGCGGTGACTTTGGCCTCCAGCTCTTGCCAGTTCGCCGGCCAGGCGTCCTCGGCAGGGCTGAGGTAGACTCCCAAGCAGAGGAGGTGCGTGGTGCTCCAGGCGAAGGGCTTGAACTCCTCCGGCAGGGAGTCCACCCGCCACTGGCCCACCAGGAGTCCAGAACATTTCTCCCAGTTGATCCTGGCGGAGGATGCGTCCAAGTAAATCTGCTGGCATTCTCGCATCCTCCGCAAGTCAGCGAGATCCGTGACCATGAGGAGAACATCATCAGCGTAAGCCGAGAGGACGACTTCCACGCCCGGCCCTTGCAGAGCCAGTCCCGTCAACCTCTTCCACAAGAGGTGCAGGAAAGGCTCCACACAGACGGCATATAACTGACCGGACATGGGGCATCCCTGATGCAACCCCCTCCCGAAGTGAAGGGGCACCGTCAAAGACCCGTTAACTTTTATCAGACACTCCGCGGCGGCATACAGAAGTCGGATCCGGGTGACGAAATGCGTCCCGAACCCGAATGCGCGCAGAGTTCCGAAGAGATACTCTTGATCCACCCTGTCGAATGCCTTCTCCTGATCCAGGGAAAGGAAGGCAACTGACAGACCAGCCCTCTGGGAATGGTGGACCAGGTCCCGGACCAGATGGATGTTATCGTGGATAGTCCGGCCCAGGACCGTGTAGGACTGGTCAGGGTGGATCATGTAGGCAGGCAGACACGGCCCTGGCAAAAATATTATAATCCGTGCTGAGGAGGGAGACCAGGCGCCAGTTTTTTTAAAAGGCAGAGATCGCCCCTCTTAGGCAGCAGGACAATGAGAGGGGCATCTCCCCGGTCGCCAGAATTACCCCCAGGACCTGCGCGTAGTCGCCCCCCAGGATGTCCCAGAACGCCCTGTGGAACTCCACGGTCAGCTCGTCCAGCCCCGGGGACTTTCCCCGCGAGAGCTGGCCGAGGGCACCGGTCAGCTCCGCCAAGCTTAGCGGAGCATCCAATTTTTCGGTGCCCTCCGGGCCAACCTTCGGCAGGTCCTCCCATAAAGCTCTGCGCGCATCCTCGCTGGACGGATCCGGAGAGAACAGAGCCCTGTAATGGGCCCCCAAGATCTCCGGCTGAAAATGCGGGGCCAGCAAGATAGCCACCTTGCTGGAATAGTTAGAGAGGTGACTCATGCTGACCCCTCCTTGCCACTCCAGGAGCTACATGGCCTCGTCCTCCGGAACGGCGTGGGTTTCTTGCAGGATGCACACTGCATACCTCCTGTGCCAGAGGACCGAGAAGTTATTAAATCTACGGCGCGCATCTCTGCTGCCGTTGATGTTGAGGCTGGATATGGTTATCTTCATGATGACAAGAGCATAGTGTAACCTCTACTTAACCTAACGGGAGGAGGGAGAGCAGCCGCCAGTCGATCGCCACTCCCTCAGCAGCCCGGTGAAGAACTTTTGGACCCTACACTGCTCGACCGGGCTCACGCCCCTGTCCGTGCCCAAGGTTTACAGTGCGGCACCGGCGGAGCCAACGAGCAGCATCAGATCCGACCATCTTTCGAGGGCCTGCCGAACCTGGCTACGGCGACCCTGGCATGTGGCCACAAAGTCCCGGAGTTCCTCAATGGGGATGAGGGAGGACCTGGCGAGGGGCGCGAGGCTATCCGCCGCCTCACTGGCGACGGACTCTAACTCATCCTCAGTATCCCCCGCCGGGTCCCCGCCCTCCTCCGGGGGGTCGCCATTGGCCACTCCCGCCTGTGCCCCGACCTCACCCCCAAGATCGGGGCAGAAGTGTCCCCACCGGGCTGCTCCGGGTCGGGAGAAGGCAGCGGCCCGGGGTCCCCCCCTCCACCCCAGGCACCGGGGTGTACGGGGAAACCGGGGAGTACATTATTCCCAGCTCCCCCGGTGCCAGCGTCAGAGACGGGGTCAGGGGGTCCTCCCCCTCACCGCTATCAACCACCGACCCAGCGGGCTGGGACTTTTTCCGAGGTCCTGGACCAAGTCAAGCAGATCCCGGGGGATGGCCTGAATGTCCCCGGCGGGCTCAGTCTCGATGGCCTCGCCCGCCCCAGTCTCCAGGGTGCTCGACATGGCAGGAGTTGTCGATTCCGGATTTATGAGTTCCGCAGGTAGTTCCACGGCTCCACCCCTCCGCCACGAGCAGGGTCTCATCCCCAACCCCGGGAGGCACAGCCAGGAAAGACTCTACTGTCGTGCCCTCCCGGGGAACAGGCGGTTCCTGCCGAATGTTACTGGCGGTGACGGTGGGAGGGGGTGCAACATCCGCGGCAAGCGATGACTTCACTTGCGAGGAGGGACCTCGCTCCTCCTGGTCCTTCTCCTCTTCCTCCTCCCCCTCAGACACATGCCTCCTTTCCCCCCCGAAGGGAACTGGAGGCTGGGAGACCCCCATGTCTTCCGAGGCCTCCCCCTCTGCCGCCCCGTGCTGAACAGGGTTTTCTTTGGGTTCCTCGGGCCCGAGGCCGGCCGCAGGTCCTGGTTGTTCCACCTCAGCAGTTGTGATCACGGCCCCGGGCACGAGGCCCCACCCTTTCGAATTCTGTGGCTATTTCTGCCAGGTACGTGGAGGTGAGCTCCTGAAGCTTGTCACTGTCTCGCTCCACGAGGGGATCCGCCTTAAGGTGTTGCGTCTTTTTCCGTGACTTTCTCCCGGCTGGACGCTCTCCCTCCCCCCCGTCGGAGGCCGTGATGGTGTTGGCCCCCGGCGCCGCCCGTGCATTGAGATCCGTGGACGCGCGGCCAGTATCAGAGGGAGGAGCGGCAGCGGTGCCAGCCTCGGCCGCCTCAGATCTTCCGGCGGCCTTGGAGGCGGGGCAGTTCCTCCTTATGTGCCCCACCCCCTTACAAGCGTGGCACCGCACCTCGTCCAACGTCCAATAGACGCGGTAGGCGGTCCCCTCATGGCAGACGATAAACACGCCTTCGGTTTCCTCCTCCCGCGCCAGCTGAAGGAAGAGCTGGCACCAGAAGGAGAAGATGTGCCAGAGGCTGGCCTCCCTGCAGCCGAGCGGGATCGGTGTGATCCCCGACCTCACCTCCCCCAGTTGACGTAGGTGGGGGAGGAGGGGCTCACCCGAAACAAAGGGCGGGATGTTGGAGAGGACGATCCTCTGCGCGGTGGCCGCAAGAGGGTCCACCAGCAGGAAAGTCCCACCCACGGTGAGCCCCCTTGATACCGCCAGGGCCACCGCCCGCTCTGACCGCAGGAACAACACAGCCTTGCCATATATCTTCGAGGCCGCTACGATGGCCGAGGGGCCGACAACCCCAGCCATGGCTTTCACGCAGGCCTCGACAGACATATCGGGGTGAGTGTAGGCCCTCACCTGAGCTTTTTGTCAGGAGACGGAATGGCGACGGGGCAGCAGAAGCAGTGGGATTAGCCGTGGCCGCCACGCCCGCATACGACCTTGCTGGCCCCGTCGCCGGTGAAGATGGCGTCGTCATTTCAGGGTTAATTTTTGAAAGGCGATACCCACTCCCAGTCACAGGCTGTGGTAAACCACTGTTTGTATTCCACTGTGTACATGCCTGTACATGCCTCGGCTGACTCCTCCCACGAATCCAGGTATAAAGGTGACTGCTCCACAGCCCCTTTGTATTCTGGACCGGTCGACCACTCGAGGCACACCTTCATTCTCTTGTTAATAAAAGCCTGTTAATTACTCGCTTAATCTCAGTCTTTTGAGTTATTGATAGCGCATCAATTTTATTAACAAGATTTTTATAATGGAGAAGATCCTCACACCAGCATGCCTGGACTTAGATCATCGGGAGGCGGACTCATCCACCAAGTTTACTCACTGGCTTAGGTGTTTCGAAAAATTGCTGACCGCCTCCGCTGCAGTCAAATCGGACGAGGACAAACTGGATGTCCTGACCTCCAGAGTGTACTCGGTCATCCAGGACGCGACCTCATATGCGGATGCTATCAAGCTCCTCAAGGACCAGTACACGCGCCCAGTGAACGAGGTGTACGCTAGGCACCTCCTGGGGAGTCGTAAACAACAACCTGGGGAATCGACCGAGGAATACCTTCAGGCACTGTCTGTGCTTGGCCGGGCCTGTGGTTGTAAGGATGTAAAGGCCGCCGTGTACACAGAGGAACTTATCCGGGACGCTTTTGTAGCGGGCCACAGGTCCAATTACACCCGACAGCGACTGCTGGAGCAGAGTGACCTCGATCTCAACAAGGCCTCTGAACTCGCACTATCATTAGACGCAGCCTACCGGGGCATGGATGCCTACTCCTCTGCACCGTAGATGCCGCGGGGAACGACAGCCTGGGACACGGTAGGACCGTCCCATAGCGCCGTGCCACCCCAGCCACATCCCAGCAACGGCCCAACTACCGCAGCAGTGTCCCAAGGCCAGACAGCAGTGCCCCAAGGCCAGAAATGTTACTTCTGTGGCCAGGCCAAACACCCCAGAGCGCGCTGCCCGGCGAAAAATGCGATCTGCTCGGGCTGCGGGAAGAAGGGACACTACGCCAGCGTCTGCAGAGCCAAAGCCACCCCGAACCCCAGCAGCGCCGCGTGTGGGCCATGCGGGCCGCCATCTTGGGCCTCCCCAGCCATGTGCGAACCACCGGAACAGCAGCCATTTTGGACGCCTCCAGCCACATGGGGATCATGGACGCCGCCATCTTGGACGACAGCCGGGACACAACAGGCCCCCAACACCGCCTCATCTGATACCCGCAGCGACACACCGACCCCTACGCTGGCCTCTGTTACACTGGACCAAGCGAGACCGCACCAGCTGGCCAGTTCCACAATGGACATTAAGGTAAATGGTCACGAAACAATCTGCCTTTTTGACTCTGGGAGCACGGAGAGCTTCATCCACCCCGACACGGTGTGGCGCTGCTCTCTCCCAGTCCTGCCTGCACACCAGCGGATTTCTATGGCCTCCGAGTCCCAGTCGGTGGACATTGGCGGCTACTGTGTGGTGACACTCGTAGTAGACGGGACTGTGTACGATAATTTTAAACTTCTGGTCCTGCCCGACCTCTGCGCTGCTGTTCTACTGGGGTTAGATTTTCAGTGCCACCTTAAAAGTGTTACGATGGCGTACGGTGGACCCCTCCCCCCACTCACAGTCCGCAGCCAGCAGCTTCCAAATTGCCCACCGCGCACCAGGTGCAACCTCTCCACACTCAGAGTCCCCCCCGCCACTGTTTGCTAACCTCACCCCCGACTGTAAGCCCATCGCCACAAAGAGCAGGCGATACAGTGCCGGGGACAGGGTTTTCATTAAAACCGAAGTGGAGCGGCTCCTGAAGGAAGGGATTATTGAGGGCAGCACCAGCCCCTGGCGAGCCCAGGTTGTGGTCATTAAGACCGGCGAGAAGCAGCGCCTGGTCATCGACTACAGCCAGACAATAAATCGCTACACCCTGCTGGACGCTTACCCACTCCCCCGCATAGCTGATATGGTCAACCAGATCGTGCAGTACCGCGTCTTCTCGACCATTGACCTGAAATCAGCGTACCACCAGCTCCCTATCCGCCCTGAGGACCGCCAGTATACTGCCTTTGAGGCAAACGGCCGCCTCTATCACTTCCTTAGGGTTCCCTTTGGCGTCACCAACGGGGTCTCCGTCTTCCAAAGGGAGATGGACCGGATGGTCGATCAAAATGCATTGCAGGCCACTTTCCCATATCTGGACAATGTGACCATCTGCGGCCATGACCTGCAGGACCATGACGCAAACCTCGAAAAATTCCTCTGCACCGCCAAACTCCTCAACCTGACGTATAACAAGGAGAAGTGCATATTCCGCACAACCCGCCTCGCCATCCTTGGCTGTGTTGTGGAACACGGAGTCATTGGCCCCAACCCCGACCGGATGCGTCCCCTTATGGAACTCCCACTGCCCCACTGCCTCAAGGCCCTGAAGAGGTGCCGAGGGTTTTTCTCTTATTACGCCCAGTGGGTCCCCTACTATGCGGACAAGGCCCGTCCGCTGATCAAGTCCACCTCTTTTCCCGTGATGGCAGAGGCCCGCTTAGCCTTCCACCGTATCAAGGAAGACATTGCCAAAGCCACCATGCATGCAGTGGACGAATCCATCCCCTTCCAGGTGGAAAGCAACGCGTCCGACTTTGCCCTGGCCGCTACCCTCAATCAGGTGGGGAGACCCGTGGCCTTACATAAGAACATAAGAACATAAGAAATAGGAGCAGGAGTAGGCCAATCGGCCCCTCGAGCCTGCTCCACCATTCAATAAGATCATGGCTGATCTGATCCTAACCTCAAATCTTCTATCACTCTGCATCCACCCGAACCCATGTGATCTCCCGGGAGAGGCGAAAAACCAGATAAAGACCCAATGGCCAATTTGGGAGAAAAAAATCTGGGAAATTCCTCTCCGACCCATCTAGGCGATCGAAATTCTTCCAGGAGATCACTCTGTCCCTATATTTTCTACAGTACTTACCTTCTGTAAAGGCGATCTCCACCCCAGCCAGGAACAGGAATAAAACCATCTCCTGAAATCTAACAGAATTAGAACACAGTAGGAGCAGAACAAGGCTTACACGGCCCCTGGGCCCACTCCACTACCCACAGGGCCATGACCATTCCGAACCTAGACTCATGTCCAATTTCCTGCCCGCTCCCCGTAACCCTTAATTCCCTTTACTTCTAGGAAACTATCTATTTCTGTTTTAAATTTATTTAATGATGTAGCTTCCACAGCTTTCTGGGGCAGCAAATTCCACAAACCTACCACCCTCTGAGTGAAGAAGTTTCTCCTCATCTCAGTTTTGAATGAGCAGCCCCTTATTTTAAGATTATGCCCCCTAGTTCTAGTTTCACCCATCATTGGGAACATCCTCACCGCATCCACCCGATCAAGCCCCTTCACAATCTTATATGTTTCAATAAGATCGCCTCTCATTCTTCTGAACTCCAATGAGTAGAGTCCCAATCTACTCAACCTCTCCTCATATGACCACCCCCTCATCCCCGGGATTAACCGAGTGAACCTTCTTTGTACTGACTCGAGAGCAAGTATGTCTTTTCTTAAGTATGGACACCAAAACTGTATGCAGTATTCCAGGTGCGGCCTCACCAATACCTTGTACAACTGCAGCAATACCTCCCTGTTTTTATATTCCAACCCCCTAGCAATAAAAGCCAACATTCCATTGGCCTTCTTAATCACTTGCTGCACCTGCATACTAACTTTTTGAGTTTCGTGCACCAGGACCCCCAGATCCCTTTGTACTACAGTACTTTCCAGTTTCTTGCCATTAAGATAATAACTTGCTCTATGATTTTTCCTGCCCTCCAGGGCCCGGAGACCAGACACTCCGCTGTTGAGAAGGAGGCCCAGGCTATTGTGGAGGCTGTGCGTCATTGGAGGCACTACCTGGCCGGAAAACGATTTACCCTGCTCACTGACCAGCGTTCAGTTGCTTTCATGTTTAACAACAAGCAGAGGGGCAAAATCAAAAATGACAAGATCTTGAGGTGGAGAATCGAACTTTCCACCTACAATTACGAGATCTTGTACCGGCCCGGGAAGCTCAATGAACCCCCGGATGCTCTATCGCGTGGCACCTGTGCCAGCGCGCAGATCGATAGACTGCGGGCCCTCCACAATGACCTCTGCCACCCGGGGGTCACCAGGTTCTTCCACTTCATCATGGCCTGCAACCTGCCTTACTCCATTGAGGAGGTCAGGACCATGACCAGGAACTGCCAAGTCTGCGCTGAGTGCAAACCGCACTTTTACAGACCAGACAGGGCTCACCTGATAAAAGCCACTCACCCCTTCGAGCGCCTGAGCGTTGATTTTAAAGGGCCTCTCCCCTCCTCCGACCGCAATGTGTACTTCCTCAATATTATTGATGAATACTCCCGTTTCCCGTTCACCATCCCCTGCCCGGACATGACCAGTGCCACGGTCATTAAATGTCTGAACGACCTCTTCACCCTGTTCGGTTTCCCCAGCTATATCCATAGCGACCGGGGCTCATCGTTTATGAGCGACGAACTCCGTCAGTACCTGCTAGCTTGGGGTATTGCCACAAGCAGGACCACCAGTTACAACCCCCGGGGGAACGGACAGGTGGAAAGAGAGAATGCGACAGTTTGGAAGGCCGCCCTGCTAGCCTTAAAGTCTAGGGGCCTTCCGACCTCCCGCTGGCAGGATGTGCTCCCCGATGCGCTCCACTCTATTCGGTCACTGCTCTGCACTGCCACTAACGCCACCCCTCATGAGAAAATGTTTGTCTTCCCAAGGAAGTCCACATCGGGGACATCGCTACCGCCATGGCTGACGTCCCCAGGGCCGGTCCTACTGTGAAGACATGTGAGGACCCATAAAACGGACCCCCTGGTTGAGAGGGTCGACCTCCTCCACGCCAACCCCCAGTATGCTTACATTGCGTACCCGGACGGGCGGGAGGACACAGTCTCCATAAGAGACCTCGCACCCTCAGGGGCCGCAGTAACCCACCACCCACTAGCACCACCCCCCCACGATCCGATATCCAGCCCCAGCAGACGGCAGGCCTGGGCCCCGCGACCCGCTCGACATCTACGAGGACTACACACCAGTGCCCCAGCCTACGCGGGACTCGACGCCGGAAGCTTCACTACCCCTGCCGTCGCCACGTCGATCACAGCGGCAGACAAGACCTCCGGAGAGACTCCAATACACTAACTTTTAATACACTTCACCCCGCCGGACTTAATTTTAAACAAGGGGTGAATGTGGTAAACCACTGTTTGTATTCCACTGTGTACATGCCTCGGCTGACTCCTCCCACGAATCCAGGTATAAAGGTGACTGCTCCATCGCCCCTTTGTATTCTGGACCGGTCGACCACTCGAGGCACACCTTCATTCTCTTGTTAATAAAAGCCTGTTAATTACTCGCTTAATCTCAGTCTTTTGAGTTATTGATAGCGCATCACAGGCCTAGTGGTGTTAATGGCCTAGGTATGTGTGCTCTATGAGCAGAGGGTGCAGTTTTATGCAGCACACCCCTCCACTAGTTGTCTTGATTGGAGTGGTGTGTGCAGCTCCAGCTATCCCGGGCCAGGCAATGAGGGAGGAGGCTCCCAGGAGTGGTGTGTGCAGCTCCGGCTATCCCGGGCCAGGCACTGAGGGAGGAGGCTCCCAGGAGTGGTGTGTGCAGCTCCAGCTATCCCGGGCCAGGCAATGAGGGAGGAGGCTCCCAGGAGTGGTGTGTGCAGCTCCGGCTATCCCGGGCCAGGCACTGAGGGAGGAGGCTCCCAGGAGTGGTGTGTGCAGCCCAGTTGTTGGCAAGCCCGCACACACTCACACGAACCCCGCACGGTGTTCCGGCCTTTTCTTCTTTTCTCCCCCCAACTCCAAAAACACGAAAGTCTCTTATGGAGAGTGCACCAGAACCACCCACCTGTAGATTTTCCAATGGCTCTCCCTCCTTCCAAGCAGAGGGATTTGCTGTTGTTTTCCTCCTCTCCTCCCTCCCTCCCCCAGGACGGAGAATAATAACTGGTAGGGGAGGCAGTTGGTGAAACTCCCCTCAGGTGTTCTCTCTCTCTCTCCGTCCTCTCTCCAGACACCTCTGTGGCACCTGCAGGCGCAGACACCTCCTCCTCTCTGAGAGACTCACTGCTCACTCTCACTCCTTCTCTCTGCAGCAGCACCGGGGGGTTTATTTAAAAAAAAAAAATTTTAAGCCTAAAACAAAGCTTTATGGTCAACAACATAAACACAATAATACATTTTACAGGTAAATCAATAATGTTTACAGTACAAACTGCCACTATTTAATAAACCTAGAAAAGAAAGTACCCGTATACGCCAGTCCTACTGGCATCGCTCAGTCAGTCATTCATTCCTCCGTTCGTTCGTTCGCTCAAGCATAAATTCCATTGTGCATGTCTGCGTGCGTGCGTGTCATTTGTCTACCTGCGTGCATTCGTTCATCCATCCAGGCAGGCCTCTCGCTCACCCAGTAGGATGCCCACTTTCATCCTGGGGAGCGAGGGCCCTTCATTCAGTTGAACGTAAGTTCCATTGTGTATGTGTGTGTGTGTGCATATTATTTGTGTCCGCATGCGTGCGTTCACTAGAGTGTTCGTTTGTTCGAACATTAAGGAAGGCTTTAACACTAAATAACACCACAATATACAAAGTCCCATAACCATATCAGAAATCAATTAAAACTTCAAGTAAACTACTTTTAACCAGAAACCCGAAACTTCTTCAACAAAACAAAATACCAGTTCTACGCCAGTCCTATTGGCACTCTAATAACTCCTCATTTTCACTTGATGTTATCCAACCATATAATGTCATGATCCTTGTCCACAGTCTTCAACTTTTCCACAGAAAAGAAGCCGACCACTTTCTCAAATCCCGTAAAGGAGGAAAACGACTACTCAAATTCCCTTCTTCTTGCTGTTATCACTCACAGGACCCAGCCATCAAGACATTCGTTATTCCTTGCCGATATACCTTGTTTTGTCTTTTATTTTCCTTTTTCACTTTTATTCCATTCTCTTTTCCCATCTTATGGCTGTTCAAGCACCATACTATAGATAGGAACAGTCTGTCTTTCCTCCACCAAATGGCGGTGCACAAACCGGCCCCCGTCACCAAGAAAAAGCTTCACAGCTGCCACCAAACGAAGCACAGACGGGGCCGCTGGATCTCATTCAGGCCGGAGACCGTTCTTCACCTTTAGAAACCGTGCAGCATGCTCACCCACAGCATCTCCCGACTCCGCTTCTGGCAACCAGCCACTCCGCCCTAGGCCGCCCACCTGGGGTCCTCCGTGCTGGGCCTCCCAACTAGGACACTCTCCTCTGGGTCTTCCACCCTGGGCCTTCTGCACTGGGTCCTCCGCACTGGCATTCCCCGTGAGCAGCCGGGGTGTGGAGCAGCCCGTTCACACAGCACCGAGCAGAGCTGAGCTGCTAAGAATCTCGCAGCCTCCCCCGGGGTTCATGAACCCGTTCCCTGAGCTCGGGGTGTGAGCGACCCGCGGCCCCCCGGGGTTCATGAACCCGCTCCCTAAGCTCGGGGTGTGAGCGGCCCGCGTCCCCCCGGGGTTCATGAACCCGCTCCCTGAGCTCGGGGTGTGAGCGGCCCGCGTCCCCCCGGGGTTCATGAACCCGCTCCCTGAGCCCGGGGTGTGAGCGTCCCGCGTCCCCCCGGGGTTCATGAACCCGCTCCCTGAGCTCGGGGTGTGAGCAGCCCGCGTCCCCCCGGGGTTCATGAACCCGCTCCCTGAGCTCGGGGTGTGAGCGGCCCGCGTCCCCCCGGGGTTCATGAACCCGCTCCCTGAGCTCGGGGTGTGAGCGGCCCGCGTCCCCCCGGGGTTCATGAACCCGCTCCCTGACCTCTCACCTGATGTGTCAGCGGCTGCTGCCAAGTGCCGCGCATGCTCAGCTCACACTGCCCGGGTGATTGACGGGAGCTCCGGACCAATAGGAAGAGCGGGGCGGGGCTGGAGGACTGATGGGACGGCGGGTCCTCCAACCAATCAGAGTGAGGGGCGGGGCCTGCGGCAACCAGTGGGCGGGGCTTAGTCCACAGCTCCCTCATTGGCTGAAACTCGCAGTGGGATTTGAATCCACAACCTTCAGAGTCAGAGGCGAGGTTGCTGCCAAGTGACATCTGCTTCTGTTTCCGCCTTAACTTCCTGTTCCATCTGGTTTTGAGGAGAATGTGCTTTCTGTGGTCAGAATTCAGTTATTCAGTGTCGAGCTGCATGTATTCTCTCAGACTAACTTGGTTGTGCCCCTGGTGCCTGTGTTAGCCATTCAGTCAGTGTTTAATGCTCAACCTATGTCGAAGCGCTTTTATTTTCCAACAGGTACTGTGCTCAGTTTTACACAACGCACCTCAGGAAAGATATAAGTAATACAATAGCAAAATACTGCGGCTGCTGGAAATCTGAACAACAGAAAATGCTGGAAACACTCAGCTGGTCAGGCATAAGAATATAAGAAATAAGAGCAGGAGTGGGCCATTCGGCCCTTCGAGCCTGCTCCGCCATTCAATGAGATCATGGCTGATCTTCTGCCTCAACTCCATTCACCGGCCCTATCGCCATATCCCTTGATGCCCTTACTAGTCAGAAATCTATCGACCTCTGTTTTGAATATATCCAATGACTGAGCCTCCGCAGCCCTCTGGGGTAGAGAATTCCAAAGATTCACCACCCTCTGTGTGAAGAAATTATTTCTCATCTCAGCCCTGAATGGCTGACCCTTTATCCTGAGGCTGTGGCCCCTGGTTCTAGACTCCCCAGCCAAGGGAAACATTCTCCCAGCATCCACCCTATCAAGCCCTGTAATAATTTTGTATGCTTCAATGAGATCCCCTCTCATTCATCTGAATTCAAGAGAATACAGGCTTAGTTTACTCAATCTCTTCTCATACGACAGTCCCACCATCCCAGGAATCAATCTCGTGAACCTTCCTTGCACTCCCTCTATGGCAAGTATATCCTTCCTTGGGTAAGGAGACCAAAATTGTACACAGTACTCCAGGTGTGGTCTCACCATGGCCCTGTATAATTGGAGTAAGACTTCTTTACTCCTGTACTCAAATCCTCTTGTAATGAAGGCCAGCATACCATTTGCCTTCCTAATGGCTTGCTGCACCTGCACATTCACTTTCAGTGACTCATGTACAAGGACACCCAGGTCCCTTTGAGTATCTGCATTCCCCAATCTTGCACCATTTAGGAAATACTCTGCCTTTCTGTTTTTTCTACAAAAGTGGATAACTTCATATTTATCCACATTATATTCCATCTGCCATGTTCCACCCACTCACTGAGCCTGTCGAGATCCTTTTGAAGCCTCTTCACATCCTCTTCACAACTGACACTGCCACCTAGCTTTCTGTCATCAGCAAATTTGGAAATGTTACTTTTAGTCCCCTCATCCAAATCATTGATATAGACTGAATAGCTGAGGCCCCAGCACTGATCCTTGCGGTACCCCACTAGTCACAGCCTGCCATCCTGAAAAAGACCCGTTTATCCCTACTCTTTGTTTTCTGTCTGTTAACCAATTCTCAGTCCATGCTAGTATATTACCCCCAATTCCATGTGCCCTAATTTTGTTCACCAACCTCTTGTGTGGGACCTTATCGAAGGCCTTCTGAAAATCCAAATTCACCACATCTACCAGTTCCCCTTTGTCTACTCCACTAGTTACATCCTCAAAGAACTCCAATAGGTTTGTCAAACAGGACTTCCCTTGCATAAATCCATGTTGACTCTGCCCAATCTGATTATTAGTAATCTGTGGAGAGAGAAACAGAGTTAATGTTTCAGGTCTGTGACCCTTCGTCAGAAATGGAAAAAGTTGGAGATGTAACAGATTTTAAGCAAGTACAGAGACAGGGAAAGGGGGTGGGGGGGAGAGAAGGAACAAAAGGGACGGTCTGTGATAAGGCGGAAGGCAGGAGTTGCTGCCTGACCTGCTGAATATTTCCATCATTTTCTGTTTTGATTTCAGATTTCCAGCATCGGCAGTATATTGCTTTTGTTTTAAATGTTCTGACTGTGAGAAGAGTTTTAAAGCACAAGGGATCTGCTGAATCACCAATGTACTCACACAGGGGAGAGACCGTTCACTTGCTTCGTGTGTGGGAAGAGATTTAATTGGGAATTCAGCAGGTTGACTCGTCAGTGAATTCATAACTGACAGCAGGGGTTGGATTCTGCTGTTAATAACATCCAACATTTATATAGCACCTTTAACATAATAAAAGTCATAAGACATGTCACAGGAGTATTAGTAAACAAAGTTTGACACTGAACCAAAGTTTAGGATGGGTAAATAAATCCAGGGACCACTTACACTGAGACACCAAATCCAGGGACCAATTACACTGACACACGAAATCCAGGGACCGCTTACATTAAGACACCAAATCCAGGGACCACTTACATTGAGACACCAAATCCAGGGACACTTACACTGAGACGCCAAATCCAGGGACCAAATCCAGGGACCACTTACACGAAGACACCAAATCCAGGGAAACTTACACTGTGACACCAAATCCAGGGACCATTTACACTGAGACTGCAAATGGGAATCAGAGAGCCTCAGTGTGGGGAATGAGCATGGTGGTGAAACCAGCTGTCGTGAGGGTGAAAGGTGGGTAATGGATGAAGATATGATGGTGGAATCAGATGGCGACTGGTGGGGCCTGGTGACAGGTTATTGTCAGCAGCCCTTTTCTGTCAGGTCGACGATTGGATGTAACCAGAGAAACACCTAGATCTGCCTGTTCTTGTCCCCATATCCCAAAGTCTAATGTCCCTGATGTCTGTTTCTGTGAGAAATGTCGAGATGTGAAAGAAGGGAGGAAATCAGGCTCGGGCCAGAAACAAGGTTCCTTGAATGAACAATTCAATAGGCTGTTTTGTGACTCGTCTGCGTGAGGTTAAAAGAACATGAATGAAAAAGGACGCGTCCAGTGACACTGGCATTGTCAATAGTGGTTTCTAGAGTTTAGAAGAATGAGAGGTGATCTCATTGAAACATACAAAATTCTTACAGGGCTGATGCAGAGAGGATGTTTCCCCTGGCTGGGGAATCAAGAACCAGGGGTCACAGTCTCAGAATAAGGGGTCGGCCATTTAGGACTGAGATGAGGAGAAATTTCTTCACTCAGAGAGCGGTGAATCTTTGGGATTTTCTACCCCAGAGGGCTGTGGAGGCTCAGTCATTGAGCATATCAAGACAGAGATCGATAGATTTTTGAATATTAAGGGAATGAAGGGATATGGGGATAGTTCAGGAAAGTGGAGATGAGGTAGAAGATCAGCCAGGATCTCATTGAATGGCGGAGCAGGCTCGAAGAGCCAAGTGGCCGATTCCTGCTCCTATTTCTTATGTTCTAACCTTAATCACTGTCTCCTAAGCCTAATATCATATTGACTAACCCCAATCCTAACCAGTAACCACTACCCCCAACCACTAACCCCAATCCTAACCAGTAACCACTGCCCCCAACCACTAACCCCAATCCTAACCAGTAACCACTGCCCCCAACCACTAACCCCAATCCTAACCAGTAACCACTACCCCCAACCACTAACCCCAATCCTAACCAGTAACCACTGCCCCCAACCACTAACCCCAATCCTAACCAATAACCACTACCCCCAACCACTAACCCCAATCCTAACCAGTAACCACTGCCCCCAACCACTAACCCCAATCCTAACCAGTAACCACTGCCCCCAACCACTAACCCCAATCCTAACCAGTAACCACTGCCCCCAACCACTAACCCCAATCCTAACCAGTAACCACTGCCCCCAACCACTAACCCCAATCCTAACCAGTAACCACTACCCCCAACCACTAACCCCAATCCTAACCAGTGACCACTGCCCCCAACCACTAACCCCAATCCTAACCAGTAACCACTGCCCCCAACCACTAACCCCAATCCTAACCAGTAACCACTGCCCCCAACCACTAACCCCAATCCTAACCAGTAACCACTGCCCCCAACCACTAACCCCAATCCTAACCAGTAACCACTGCCCCCAACCACTAACCCCAATCCTAACCAGTAACCACTGCCCCCAACCACTAACCCCAATCCTAACCAGTGACCACTGCCCCCAACCACTAACCCCAATCCTAACCAGTAACCACTGCCCCCAACCACTAACCCCAATCCTAACCAGTAACCACTGCCCCCAACCACTAACCCCAATCCTAACCAGTAACCACTACCCCCAACCACTAACCCCAATCCTAACCAGTAACCACTGCCCCCAACCACTAACCCCAATCCTAACCAGTAACCACTACCCCCAACCACTAACCCCAATCCTAACCAATAACCACTGCCCCCAACCACTAACCCCAATCCTAGCCAGTAACCACTGCCCCCAACCACTAACCCCAATCCTAACCAGTAACCACTGCCCCAACCACTAACCCCAATCCTAACCAGTAACCACTGCCCCCAACCACTAACCCCAATCCTAACCAGTAACCACTGCCCCCAACCACTAACCCCAATCCTAACCAGTAACCACTACCCCCAACCACTAACCCCAATCCTAACCAGTAACCACTACCCCCAACCACTAACCCCAATCCTAACCAGTAACCACTGCCCCCAACCACTAACCCCAATCCTAACCAGTAACCACTAGCCCCAACCACTAACACCAATCCTAACCAGTAACCACTACCCCCAACCACTAACCCCAATCCTAACCAGTAACCACTAACCCCAACCACTAACCCCAATCCTAACCAGTAACCACTAACCCCCAAACACTAACCCCAATCCTAACCAGTAACCACTAACCCCCAACCACTAACCCCAATCCTAACCAGTAACCACTACCCCCCAACCACTAACCCCAATCCTAACCAGTAACCACTACCGCCCAACCACTAACCCCAATCCTAACCAGTGACCACTGCCCCCCAACCACTAACCCCAATCCTAACCAGTAACCACTGCCCCCAACCACTAACCCCAATCCTAACCAGTGACCACTGCCCCCCAACCACTAACCCCAATCCTAACCAGTAACCACTACCCCCAACCACTAACCCCAATCCTAACCAGTAACCACTGCCCCCAACCACTAACCCCAATCCTAACCAGTAACCACTACCCCCAACCACTAACCCCAATCCTAACCAGTAACCACTACCCCCCAACCACTAACCCCAATCCTAACCAGTGACCACTGCCCCCCAACCACTAACCCCAATCCTAACCAGTAACCACTGCCCCCAACCACTAACCCCAATCCTAACCAGTAACCACTACCCCCAACCACTAACCCCAATCCTAACCAGTAACCACTGCCCCCAACCACTAACCCCAATCCTAACCAGTAACCACTAGCCCCAACCACTAACCCCAATCCTAACCAGTAACCACTGCCCCCAACCACTAACCCCAATCCTAACCAGTAACCACTAACCCCAACCACTAACACCAATCCTAACCAGTAACCACTGCCCCCAACCACTAACCCCAATCCTAACCAGTAACCACTACCCCCAACCACTAACCCCAATCCTAACCAGTAACCACTACCCCCAACCACTAACCCCAATCCTAACCAGTAACCACTGCCCCCAACCACTAACCCCAATCCTAACCAGTAACCACTACCCCCAACCACTAACCCCAATCCTAACCAGTAACCACTGGCCCCAACCACTAACCCCAATCCTAACCAGTAACCACTGCCCCCCACCACTAACGCCAATCCTAACCAGTAACCACTAACCCCAACCACTAACCCCAATCCTAACCAGTAACCACTGCCCCAACCACTAACCCCAATCCTAACCAGTAACCACTACCCCCAACCACTAACCCCAATCCTAACCAGTAACCACGAGCCCCAACCACTAACCCCAATCCTAACCAGTAACCACTACCCCCAACCACTAACCCCAATCCTAACCAGTAACCACTACCCCCAACCACTAACCCCAATCCTAACCAGTAACCACTACCCCCAACCACTAACCCCAATCCTAACCAGTAACCACTACCCCCAACCACTAACCCCAATCCTAACCAGTAACCACTGGCCCCAACCACTAACCCCAATCCTAACCAGTAACCACTGCCCCCAACCACTAACCCCAATCCTAACCAGTAACCACTAACCCCAACCACTAACCCCAATCCTAACCAGTAACCACTAACCCCAACCACTAACCCCAATCCTAACCAGTAACCACTGGCCCCAACCACTAACCCCAATCCTAACCAGTAACCACTGCCCCCAACCACTAACCCCAATCCTAACCAGTAACCACTGCCCCCAACCACTAACCCCAATCCTAACCAGTAACCACTGCCCCCAACCACTAACCCCAATCCTAACCAGTAACCACTACCCCCAACCACTAACCCCAATCCTAACCAGTAACCACTGCCCCCAACCACTAACCCCAATCCTAACCAGTAACCACTAGCCCCAACCACTAACCCCAATCCTAACCAGTAACCACTGCCCCCAACCACTAACCCCAATCCTAACCAGTAACCACTAACCCCAACCACTAACCCCAATCCTAACCAGTAACCACTGCCCCCAACCACTAACCCCAATCCTAACCAGTAACCACTACCCCCAACCACTAACCCCAATCCTAACCAGTAACCACTACCCCCAACCACTAACCCCAATCCTAACCAGTAACCACTGCCCCCAACCACTAACCCCAATCCTAACCAGTAACCACTACCCCCAACCACTAACCCCAATCCTAACCAGTAACCACTAGCCCCAACCACTAACACCCAATCCTAACCAGTAACCACTACCCCCAACCACTAACCCCAATCCTAACCAGTAACAACTGCCCCCATCCACTAACCCCAATCCTAACCAGTAACCACTAGCCCCAACCACTAACACCCAATCCTAACCAGTAACCACTACCCCCAACCACTAACCCCAATCCTAACCAGTAACCACTAACCCCAACCACTAACCCCAATCCTAACCAGTAACCACTAACCCCCAAACACTAACCCCAATCCTAACCAGTAACCACTAACCCCCAACCACTAACCCCAATCCTAACCAGTAACCACTACACCCCAACCACTAACCCCAATCCTAACCAGTAACCACTACCGCCCAACCACTAACCCCAATCCTAACCAGTGACCACTGCCCCCCAACCACTAACCCCAATCCTAACCAGTAACCACTGCCCCCAACCACTAACCCCAATCCTAACCAGTGACCACTGCCCCCCAACCACTAACCCCAATCCTAACCAGTAACCACTACCCCCAACCACTAACCCCAATCCTAACCAGTAACCACTGCCCCCAACCACTAACCCCAATCCTAACCAGTAACCACTACCCCCAACCACTAACCCCAATCCTAACCAGTAACCACTACCCCCCAACCACTAACCCCAATCCTAACCAGTGACCACTGCCCCCCAACCACTAACCCCAATCCTAACCAGTAACCACTGCCCCCAACCACTAACCCCAATCCTAACCAGTAACCACTACCCCCAACCACTAACCCCAATCCTAACCAGTAACCACTGCCCCCAACCACTAACCCCAATCCTAACCAGTAACCACTAGCCCCAACCACTAACCCCAATCCTAACCAGTAACCACTGCCCCCAACCACTAACCCCAATCCTAACCAGTAACCACTAACCCCAACCACTAACCCCAATCCTAACCAGTAACCACTGCCCCCAACCACTAACCCCAATCCTAACCAGTAACCACTACCCCCAACCACTAACCCCAATCCTAACCAGTAACCACTACCCCCAACCACTAACCCCAATCCTAACCAGTAACCACTGCCCCCAACCACTAACCCCAATCCTAACCAGTAACCACTACCCCCAACCACTAACCCCAATCCTAACCAGTAACCACTGGCCCCAACCACTAACCCCAATCCTAACCAGTAACCACTGCCCCCAACCACTAACCCCAATCCTAACCAGTAACCACTAACCCCAACCACTAACCCCAATCCTAACCAGTAACCACTGCCCCAACCACTAACCCCAATCCTAACCAGTAACCACTACCCCCAACCACTAACCCCAATCCTAACCAGTAACCACGAGCCCCAACCACTAACCCCAATCCTAACCAGTAACCACTACCCCCAACCACTAACCCCAATCCTAACCAGTAACCACTACCCCCAACCACTAACCCCAATCCTAACCAGTAACCACTACCCCCAACCACTAACCCCAATCCTAACCAGTAACCACTACCCCCAACCACTAACCCCAATCCTAACCAGTAACCACTGGCCCCAACCACTAACCCCAATCCTAACCAGTAACCACTGCCCCCAACCACTAACCCCAATCCTAACCAGTAACCACTAACCCCAACCACTAACCCCAATCCTAACCAGTAACCACTAACCCCAACCACTAACCCCAATCCTAACCAGTAACCACTGGCCCCAACCACTAACCCCAATCCTAACCAGTAACCACTGCCCCCAACCACTAACCCCAATCCTAACCAGTAACCACTGCCCCCAACCACTAACCCCAATCCTAACCAGTAACCACTGCCCCCAACCACTAACCCCAATCCTAACCAGTAACCACTACCCCCAACCACTAACCCCAATCCTAACCAGTAACCACTGCCCCCAACCACTAACCCCAATCCTAACCAGTAACCACTAGCCCCAACCACTAACCCCAATCCTAACCAGTAACCACTGCCCCCAACCACTAACCCCAATCCTAACCAGTAACCACTAACCCCAACCACTAACCCCAATCCTAACCAGTAACCACTGCCCCCAACCACTAACCCCAATCCTAACCAGTAACCACTACCCCCAACCACTAACCCCAATCCTAACCAGTAACCACTACCCCCAACCACTAACCCCAATCCTAACCAGTAACCACTGCCCCCAACCACTAACCCCAATCCTAACCAGTAACCACTACCCCCAACCACTAACCCCAATCCTAACCAGTAACCACTGGCCCCAACCACTAACCCCAATCCTAACCAGTAACCACTGCCCCCAACCACTAACCCCAATCCTAACCAGTAACCACTAACCCCAACCACTAACCCCAATCCTAACCAGTAACCACTGCCCCAACCACTAACCCCAATCCTAACCAGTAACCACTACCCCCAACCACTAACCCCAATCCTAACCAGTAACCACTACCCCCAACCACTAACCCCAATCCTAGCCAGTAACCACTACCCCCAACCACTAACCCCAATCCTAACCAGTAATCACTACCCCCAACCACTAACCCCAATCCTAACCAGTAACCACTACCCCCAACCACTAACCCCAATTCTAACCAGTAACCACTGGCCCCAACCACTAACCCCAATCCTAACCAGTAACCACTACCCCCAACCACTAACCCCAATCCTAACCAGTAACCACTACCCCCAACCACTAACCCCAATCCTAACCAGTAACCACTGCCCCCAACCACTAACCCCAATCCTAACCAGTAACCACTGCCCCCAACCACTAACCCCAATCCTAACCAGTAACCACTGCCCCCAACCACTAACCCCAATCCTAACCAGTAACCACTGCCCCCAACCACTAACCCCAATCCTAACCAGTAACCACTACCCCCAACCACTAACCCCAATCCTAACCAGTAACCACTGCCCCCAACCGCTAACCCCAATCCTAACCAGTAACCACTGCCCCCAACCACTAACCCCAATCCTAACCAGTAACCACTACCCCCAACCACTAACCCCAATCCTAACCAGTAACCACTGCCCCCAACCACTAACCCCAATCCTAACCAGTAACCACTACCCCCAACCACTAACCCCAATCCTAACCAGTAACCACTGCCCCCAACCACTAACCCCAATCCTAACCAGTAACCACTACCCCCAACCACTAACCCCAATCCTAACCAGTAACCACTAACCCCAACCACTAACCCCAATCCTAACCAGTAACCACTGCCCCCAACCACTAACCCCAATCCTAGCCAGTAACCACTGCCCCCAACCACTAACCCCAATCCTAACCAATAACCACTGCCCCCAACCACTAACCCCAATCCTAACCAGTAACCACTACCCCCAACCACTAACCCCAATCCTAACCAATAACCACTGCCCCCAACCACTAACCCCAATCCTAACCAGTAACCACTACCCCCAACCACTAATCCCAATCCTAGCCAGTAGCCACTACCCCCAACCACTAACCCCAATCCTAGCCAGTAACCACTGCCTCCAACCACTAACCCCAATCCTAACCAGTAACCACTGCCCCCAACCACTAACCCCAATCCTAACCAGTAACCACTAACCCCAACCACTAACCCCAATCCTAGCCAGTAACCACTAACCCCAACCACTAACCCCAATCCTAACCAGTAACCACTAACCCCAACCACTAACCCCAATCCTAACCAGTAACCACTAACACCAACCACTAACCCCAATCCTAACCAGTAACCACTAACCCCAACCACTAACCCCAATCCTAACCAGTAACCACTACCCCCAACCACTAACCCCAATCCTAACCAGTAACCACTACCCCCAACCACTAACCCCAATCCTAACCAGTAACCACTAACCCCAACCACTAACCCCAATCCTAACCAGTAACCACTGCCCCAACCACTAACCCCAATCCTAGCCAGTAACCACTGCCCCCAACCACTAACCCCAATCCTAGCCAGTAACCACTGCCCCCAACCACTAACCCCAATCCTAACCAGTAACCACTGCCCCCAACCACTAACCCCAATCCTAGCCAGTAACCACTGCCCCCAACCACTAACCCCAATCCTAGCCAGTAACCACTGCCCCCAACCACTAACCCCAATCCTAACCAGTAACCACTACCCCCAACCACTAACCCCAATCCTAACCAGTAACCACTACCCCCAACCACTAACCCCAATCCTAACCAATAACCACTAGCCCCAACCACTAACCCCAATCCTAACCAGTAACCACTACCCCCAACCACTAACCCCAATCCTAACCAGTAACCACTACCCCAACCACTAACCCCAATCCTAACCAGTAACCACTGCCCCCAACCACTAACCCCAATCCTAACCAGTAACCACTACCCCCAACCACTAACCCCAATCCTAGCCAGTAACCACTACCCCCAACCACTAACCCCAATCCTAGCCAGTAACCACTACCCCCAACCACTAACCCCAATCCTAGCCAGTAACCACTACCCCCAACCACTAACCCCAATCCTAGCCAGTAACCACTACCCCCAAACACTAACCCCAATCCTAACCAGTAACCACTACCCCCAACCACTAACCCCAATCCTAACCAGTAACCACTGCCCCCAACCACTAACCCCAATCCTAACCAGTAACCACTACCCCCAACCACTAACCCCAATCCTAACCAGTAACCACTGCCCACAACCACTAACCCCAATCCTAACCAGTAACCACTGCCCCCAACCACTAACCCCAATCCTAACCAGTAACCACTAACCCCAACCACTAACCCCAATCTTAACCAGTAACCACTAACCCCAACCACTAACCCCAATCCTAACCAGTAACCACTAACCCCAACCACTAACCCCAATCCTAACCAGTAACCACTACCCCCAACCACTAACCCCAATCCTAACCAGTAACCACTACCCCCAACCACTAACCCCAATCCTAACCAGTAACCACTAACCCCAACCACTAACCCCAATCCTAACCAGTAACCACTGCCCCCAACCACTAACCCCAATCCTAACCAGTAACCACTACCCCCAACCACTAACCCCAATCCTAGCCAGTAACCACTGCCCCCAACCACTAACCCCAATCCTAACCAATAACCTCTGCCCCCAACCACTAACCCCAATCCTAACCAGTAACCACTACCCCCAACCACTAACCCCAATCCTAGCCGGTAACCACTACCCCCAACCACTAACCCCAATCCTAGCCAGTAACCACTGCCCCCAACCACTAACCCCAATCCTAACCAGTAACCACTGCCCCCAACCACTAACCCCAATCCTAACCAGTAACCACTGCCCCCAACCACTAACCCCAATCCTAGCCAGTAACCACTGCCCCCAACCACTAACCCCAATCCTAACCAGTAACCACTGCCCCCAACCACTAACCCCAATCCTAGCCAGTAACCACTGCCCCCAACCACTAACCCCAATCCTAGCCAGTAACCACTGCCCCCAACCACTAACCCCAATCCTAACCAGTAACCACTACCCCCAACCACTAACCCCAATCCTAACCAGTAACCACTACCCCCAACCACTAACCCCAATCCTAACCAATAACCACTAGCCCCAACCACTAACCCCAATCCTAACCAGTAACCACTACCCCCAACCACTAACCCCAATCCTAACCAGTAACCACTACCCCAACCACTAACCCCAATCCTAACCAGTAACCACTGCCCCCAACCACTAACCCCAATCCTAACCAGTAACCACTACCCCCAACCACTAACCCCAATCCTAGCCAGTAACCACTACCCCCAACCACTAACCCCAATCCTAGCCAGTAACCACTACCCCCAACCACTAACCCCAATCCTAGCCAGTAACCACTACCCCCAACCACTAACCCCAATCCTAGCCAGTAACCACTACCCCCAAACACTAACCCCAATCCTAACCAGTAACCACTACCCCCAACCACTAACCCCAATCCTAACCAGTAACCACTGCCCCCAACCACTAACCCCAATCCTAACCAGTAACCACTAACCCCAACCACTAACCCCAATCCTAACCAGTAACCACTGCCCCCAACCACTAACCCCAATCCTAACCAGTAACCACTACCCCCAACCACTAACCAGTAACCACTGGCCCCAACCACTAACCCCAATCCTAACCAGTAACCACTACCCCCAACCACTAACCCCAATCCTAACCAGTAACCACTACCCCCAACCACTAACCCCAATCCTAACCAGTAACCACTGCCCCCAACCACTAACCCCAATCCTAACCAGTAACCACTACCCCCAACCACTAACCCCAATCCTAACCAGTAACCACTGGCCCCAACCACTAACCCCAATCCTAACCAGTAACCACTGCCCCCAACCACTAACCCCAATCCTAACCAGTAACCACTAACCCCAACCACTAACCCCAATCCTAACCAGTAACCACTGCCCCCAACCACTAACCCCAATCCTAACCAGTAACCACTACCCCCAACCACTAACCCCAATCCTAACCAGTAACCACGAGCCCCAACCACTAACCCCAATCCTAACCAGTAACCACTACCCCCAACCACTAACCCCAATCCTAACCAGTAACCACTACCCCCAAACACTAACCCCAATCCTAACCAGTAACCACTACCCCCAACCACTAACCCCAATCCTAACCAGTAACCACTACCCCCAACCACTAACCCCAATCCTAACCAGTAACCACTACCCCCAACCACTAACCCCAATCCTAACCAGTAACCACTGGCCCCAACCACTAACCCCAATCCTAACCAGTAACCACTACCCCCAACCACTAACCCCAATCCTAACCAGTAACCACTACCCCCAACCACTAACCCCAATCCTAACCAGTAACCACTGCCACCAACCACTAACCCCAATCCTAACCAGTAACCACTGCCCCCAACCACTAACCCCAATCCTAACCAGTAACCACTGCCCCCAACCACTAACCCCAATCCTAACCAGTAACCACTGCCCCCAACCACTAACCCCAATCCTAACCAGTAACCACTACCCCCAACCACTAACCCCAATCCTAACCAGTAACCACTGCCCCCAACCACTAACCCCAATCCTAACCAGTAACCACTGCCCCCAACCACTAACCCCAATCCTAACCAGTAACCACTACTCCCAACCACTAACCCCAATCCTAACCAGTAACCACTGCCCCCAACCACTAACCCCAATCCTAACCAGTAACCACTACCCCCAACCACTAACCCCAATCCTAACCAGTAACCACTGCCCCCAACCACTAACCCCAATCCTAACCAGTAACCACTACCCCCAACCACTAAGCCCAATCCTAACCAGTAACCACTAACCCCAACCACTAACCCCAATCCTAACCAGTAACCACTGCCCCCAACCACTAACCCCAATCCTAGCCAGTAACCACTGCCCCCAACCACTAACCCCAATCCTAACCAATAACCACTGCCCCCAACCACTAACCCCAATCCTAACCAGTAACCACTACCCCCAACCACTAACCCCAATCCTAAACAATAACCACTGCCCCCAACCACTAACCCCAATCCTAACCAGTAACCACTACCCCCAACCACTAACCCCAATCCTAGCCAGTAACCACTACCCCCAACCACTAACCCCAATCCTAGCCAGTAACCACTGCCCCCAACCACTAACCCCAATCCTAACCAGTAACCACTGCCTCCAACCACTAACCCCAATCCTAACCAGTAACCACTAACCCCAACCACTAACCCCAATCCTAGCCAGTAACCACTAACCCCAACCACTAACCCCAATCCTAACCAGTAACCACTAACCCCAACCACTAACCCCAATCCTAACCAGTAACCACTAACACCAACCACTAACCCCAATCCTAACCAGTAACCACTAACCCCAACCACTAACCCCAATCCTAACCAGTAACCACTACCCCAACCACTAACCACAATCCTAACCAGTAACCACTACCCCCAACCACTAACCCCAATCCTAACCAGTAACCACTAACCCCAACCACTAACCCCAATCCTAACCAGTAACCACTGCCCCCAACCACTAACCCCAATCCTAGCCAGTAACCACTGCCCCCAACCACTAACCCCAATCCTAGCCAGTAACCACTGCCCCCAACCACTAACCCCAATCCTAACCAGTAACCACTGCCCCCAACCACTAACCCCAATCCTAACCAGTAACCACTGCCCCCAACCACTAACCCCAATCCTAGCCAGTAACCACTGCCCCCAACCACTAACCCCAATCCTAGCCAGTAACCACTGCCCCCAACCACTAACCCCAATCCTAACCAGTAACCACTACCCCCAACCACTAACCCCAATCCTAACCAGTAACCACTACCTCCAACCACTAACCCCAATCCTAACCAATAACCACTAGCCCCAACCACTAACCCCAATCCTAACCAGTAACCACTACCCCCAACCACTAACCCCAATCCTAACCAGTAACCACTACCCCAACCACTAACCCCAATCCTAACCAGTAACCACTGCCTCCAACCACTAACCCCAATCCTAACCAGTAACCACTACCCCCAACCACTAACCCCAATCCTAGCCAGTAACCACTACCCCCAACCACTAACCCCAATCCTAGCCAGTAACCACTACCCCCAACCACTAACCCCAATCCTAGCCAGTAACCACTACCCCCAACCACTAACCCCAATCCTAGCCAGTAACCACTACCCCCAAACACTAACCCCAATCCTAACCAGTAACCACTACCCCCAACCACTAACCCCAATCCTAACCAGTAACCACTGCCCCCAACCACTAACCCCAATCCTAACCAGTAACCACTACCCCCAACCACTAACCCCAATCCTAGCCAGCAACCACTACCCCCAACCACTAACCCCAATCCTAGCCAGTAACCACTACCCCCAACCACTAACCCCAATCCTAGCCAGTAACCACTACCCCCAACCACTAACCCCAATCCTAGCCAGTAACCACTACCCCCAAACACTAACCCCAATCCTAACCAGTAACCACTACCCCCAACCACTAACCCCAATCCTAACCAGTAACCACTGCCCCCAACCACTAACCCCAATCCTAACCAGTAACCACTACCCCCAACCACTAACCCCAATCCTAACCAGTAACCACTGCCCCCAACCACTAACCCCAATCCTAACCAGTAACCACTGCCCCCAACCACTAACCCCAATCCTAACCAGTAACCACTAACCCCAACCACTAACCCCAATCCTAACCAGTAACCACTAACCCCAACCACTAACCCCAATCCTAACCAGTAACCACTAACCCCAACCACTAACCCCAATCCTAACCAGTAACCACTACCCCCAACCACTAACCCAATCCTAACCAGTAACCACTACCCCCAACCACTAACCCCAATCCTAACCAGTAACCACTAACCCCAACCACTAACCCTAATCCTAACCAGTAACCGCTGCCCCCAACCACTAACCCCAATCCTAACCAGTAACCACTACCCCCAACCACTAACCCCAATCCTAGCCAGTAACCACTGCCCCCAACCACTAACCCCAATCCTAACCAATAACCACTGCCCCCAACCACTAACCCCAATCCTAACCAGTAACCACTACCCCCAACCACTAACCCCAATCCTAGCCAGTAACCACTACCCCCAACCACTAACCCCAATCCTAGCCAGTAACCACTGCCCCCAACCACTAACCCCAATCCTAACCAGTAACCACTGCCCCCAACCACTAACCCCAATCCTAACCAGTAACCACTACCCCCAACCACTAACCCCAATCCTAACCAATAACCACTGCCCCAACCACTAACCCCAATCCTAGCCAGTAACCACTGCCCCCAACCACTAACCCCAATCCTAACCAGTAACCACTGCCCCCAACCACTAACCCCAATCCTAGCCAGTAACCACTGCCCCCAACCACTAACCCCAATCCTAGCCAGTAACCACTGCCCCCAACCACTAACCCCAATCCTAACCAGTAACCACTACCCCCAACCACTAACCCCAATCCTAACCAGTAACCACTACCCCCAACCACTAACCCCAATCCTAACCAATAACCACTAGCCCCAACCACTAACCCCAATCCTAACCAGTAACCACTACCCCCAACCACTAACCCCAATCCTAACCAGTAACCACTACCCCAACCACTAACCCCAATCCTAACCAGTAACCACTGCCCCCAACCACTAACCCCAATCCTAACCAGTAACCACTACCCCCAACCACTAACCCCAATCCTAGCCAGTAACCACTACCCCCAACCACTAACCCCAATCCTAGCCAGTAACCACTACCCCCAACCACTAACCCCAATCCTAGCCAGTAACCACTACCCCCAACCACTAACCCCAATCCTAGCCAGTAACCACTACCCCCAAACACTAACCCCAATCCTAACCAGTAACCACTACCCCCAACCACTAACCCCAATCCTAACCAGTAACCACTGCCCCCAACCACTAACCCCAATCCTAACCAGTAACCACTACCCCCAACCACTAACCCCAATCCTAACCAGTAACCACTACCCCCAACCACTAACCCCAATCCTAACCAGTAACCACTACCCCCAACCACTAACCCCAATCCTAACCAGTAACCACTGCCCCCAACCACTAACCCCAATCCTAACCAGTAACCACTACCCCCAACCACTAACCCCAATCCTAACCAGTAACCACTGCCCCCAACCACTAACCCCAATCCTAACCAGTAACCACTACCCCCAACCACTAACCCCAATCCTAACCAGTAACCACTACCCCCAACCACTAACCCCAATCCTAACCAGTAACCACTACCCCCAACCACTAACCCCAATCCTAACCAGTAACCACTACCCCAACCACTAACCCCAATCCTAACCAGTAACCACTACCCCAACCACTAACCCCAATCCTAACCAGTAACCACTACCCCCAACCACTAACCCCAATCCTAGCCAGTAACCACTACCCCCAAACACTAACCCCAATCCTAGCCAGTAACCACTACCCCCAACCACTAACCCCAATCCTAGCCAGTAACCACTACCCCCAATCCTAACCAGTAACCACTAACCCCCAACCACTAACCCCAATCCTAACCAGTAACCACTGCCCCCAACCACTAACCCCAATCCTAACCAGTAACCACTACCCCCAACCACTAACCCCAATCCTAGCCAGTAACCACTACCCCCAACCACTAACCCCAATCCTAACCAGTAACCACTACCCCCAACCACTAACCCCAATCCTAACCAGTAACCACTACCCCCAACCACTAACCCCAATCCTAGCCAGTAACCACTACCCCCAACCACTAACCCCAATCCTAGCCAGTAACCACTACCCCCAACCACTAACCCCAATCCTAACCAGTAACCACTACCCCCAACCACTAACCCCAATCCTAGCCAGTAACCACTACCCCCAACCACTAACCCCAATCCTAACCAGTAACCACTACCCCCAACCACTAACCCCAATCCTAACCAGTAACCACGAGCCCCAACCACTAACCCCAATCCTAACCAGTAACCACTACCCCCAAACACTACCCCCAATCCTAACCAGTAACCACTGCCCCCAACCACTAACCCCAATCCTAACCAATAACCATTACCCCAACCAGTAAACCCAATCTTAACCAGCAACCACTAGCCCCAACCACTAACCCCAATCCTAACCAATAACCACTAGCCCCAACCACTGACCCCTAAACCTACACCCTAACCCCAGCGCCTAACCATGGATTATTGACAGGGATCAATGGAGGAGCTAAAGATCTGATGAAGGAAGTATTTGAAACAATTATCTTGATTAAAGAAATAGTGCAAGGTATGTTAGTAACAAGAGATTAAATCAACGAGACCATCAAAGTCACCAATTACAATGACAAAGATCAGAACATTTCAAAGGCTATTATGTGCAATATGTGTGAAGGCGTTTTACTAAATCATATCCAAAAAATGTTAAATGATACAGAAAATAACAGATTTCAAATCTTATGCAAGATAGTTCTATAAAGGGGGTGGTTCAAAGGAATTTCAGGTGAGTGTAAAGTGAAACACTACAGTTCAGTCTATGACACCCACAAGCCATGTACTCAAATGGAACACACATTCAAACATTCGAGATGCAACACATGCCCTTTTACCACCTCCCTTCCCCCGGTCCAGGGCCCCAAACACCCCTTCCAGGTGAAACAGCGATTTACTTGTACTTCTTACAATTTAGTATACTGTATTTGCTGCTCACGATATGGTCTCCTCTACATTGGGGAGACCAAATTTAGATTGGGTGACCGCTTTGAGGAACACCTCCATTCAGTCTGTAAGTGTGATCCCAAGCTTCCGGTTGCCTGTCACTTTAATTTTTCACTCCACTGCCACTCTGACCTCGGCCTACTACACTGTTCCAATGAAGCTCAAAATAAGCTCGAGGAACAGCACCTCATCTTTCGATTAGGCACTTTACAACCTTCTGGACCCAACATCGAGTTCAAAAATTTCAGACCATAACCTCTGCCCCTATTTCTTCACATGGCAGTTGTTGATGATTCTGCTATTCCCATTTACACCTCTTATAGACTCATCTTTTGTTTCTTTACTTGTCTTGTTACTATCTCCTTTTGCTTTGTACTATCAACCCTTTTGTCATTTAATCTCTCCTGCCTTCCATCCTATCACAGACCTTCCCTTTGTTCTTTCCTCCCCCCTTTCCCTGCCTCTGTACTTGCTTAAAACCAGTTATCTCTAACTTTTTCCAGTTCTGATGAAAGGTCACCAACCTGAAACGTTATCTCTGTTCCTCTCTCCACGGATGCTGCCTGACCTGCTGAGTGTTTCCAGCATTTTCTGTTGTTATTTCAGATTTCCAGCATCCGCAGTATTATCCTTTTATATTAGTGTTTGAAACAAAGCTGATGTATTCAATATTTATACAGAATATTAATCTCCAGCCCAAGTATTGGGGTTATAGATCAGCAGAAATGAACCATAAGAATATAAGATCTAGGAGCAGGAGTAGGTCATTTGGCCCCTCGAGCCTGCTCCGCCATTCAATAAGATCATGGCTGATCTGATCTTGGCCTCAACTCCACTTCCCTGCCCGCTCCCCATAACCCTCGATGCCCATATCGTTCAAAAATCTGTCTACCTCCACCTTAAATATAGTCATCCTGCACAGCTCTCTGGGGAAGAGAATTCCAAAGATTCACGACACTCTGAGAGAAGAAATTCCTCCTCATCTCAGTTTTAAATGGGTGCCCCCTTATTCTGAAATTATGCCCCCTAGATCTAGATTCCCCCATGAGGGGACACATAACTGCGACAATGAACATTAATGCAATCACAGTAAATTATGTTCCATTCACTTACATGGTCTTTCAATGGGGGGGCTTTTACCCAGCACTCCCCGCGGTGGGGAATGTGCCGCACCCAGACGACAGGATCCAGTGCGCAGGCGCAGTTCCAGGCAGTGTTTGGAACATGCGCAGTGCGTGTACAGACAGAGGCTGGAGAAGGACCGATGGTGGAGACGCGCCCCGGACAGCTGGTAAGAGGCGGGAGGACGTCGGGGAGTAAGGCGCGGAAGCTTCATAAATAACTGCTGTTGGCCGCAAGCACCGAACAATAACGTTAAGTTCCCCGGTTACAAATTCAGGCTTTCTCCCGGTAACAGGCCCAGGTTGACGGCCGGCATCTTTGTTCAGGAAGGCGGGAATGTTCAGTATCGAGCCAGCACAATTCAGGAAGTAGCGCAGCGCATGCGCGGCCATCTTGGTACAGGAACAAAGCGGGGCGTGGCTTCAAGGTCTGTTCCCAACCGGGTCCTAGTGCCCTCCCGAAAAACATTCTTGACTCGTTTATTTTATCTCATCACTCTCCACACATCGGATTTCTCACCATCTCTCCTAAAGGCGCTGGTAAGTGCCGTGCTTACGGTTTGCAAACCACAGAATTGTAACAGAAGAGCCCCAGAGCTGGGCCCCAATGTACAGTCCCAGGGTTAGAATCCCCGTGTACAGTCCCAGGGTTAGAATCCCCGTGTACAGTCCCAGGGTTAGAATCCCCATGTACAGTCCCAGGGTTAGAATCCCCATGTACAGTCCCAGGGTTAGAATCCCCATGTACAGTCCCAGGGTTAGAATCTCCATGTACAGTCCCAGGGTTACAATCGCCATGTACAGTCCCAGGGTTAGAATCCCCATGTACAGTCCCAGGGTTAGAATCCCCATGTACAGTCCCAGGGTTAGAATCCCCATGTACAGTCCCAGGGTTAGAATCCCCATGTACAGTCCCAGGGTGAGAATCCCCATGTACAGTCCCGGGGTTAGAATCCCCATGTACAGTCCCAGGGTTAGAATCCCCACGTACAGTCCCAGGGTTCGAATCCCCACGTACAGTCCCAGGGTTAGAATCCCCACGTGCGGTCCCAGGGTTAGAATCCCCACGTACAGTCCCAGGGTTAGAATCCCCACGTACAGTCCCAGGGTTAGAATCCCCACGTACAGTCCCAGGGTTAGAATCCCCACGGACAGTCCCAGGGTTAGAATCCCCACGTACAGTCCCAGGGTTAGAATCCCCACGTACAGTCCCAGGGTTAGAATCCCCACGTACAGTCCCAGGGTTAGAATCCCCACGTACAGTCCCAGGGTTAGAATCCCCAGGTACAGTCCCAGGGTTAGAATCCCCAGGTACAGTCCCAGGGTTAGAATCCCCATGTACAGTCCCAGGGTTGGAATCCCTACGTACAGTCCCAGGGTTAGAATCCCCATGTACAATCCCAGGGTTAGAAACCCCATGTACAGTCCCAGGGTTAGAATCCCCATGTACAGTGCCACTGGAAAGTGTGAGGTTATGCACTTTGGCAGGAAGAATCATAGAGCAAGTTATTATGTTAATGGCAAGAAACTGGAAATTACTGAAGTACAAAGGGATCTGGGGGTCCTGGTGCACGAAACTCAAAAGGTTAGTATGCAGGTGCAGCAAGTGTTTAAGAAGGCCAATGGAATGTTGGCTTTCATTGCTAGGGGGATAGAATATAAAAATAGGGAGGTATTGCTTCAGTTGTACAAGGTATTGGTGAGACCGCACCTGGAATACTGCGTACAGTTTTGGTGTCCATACTTAAGAAAGGACATACTTGCTCTCGAGTCAGTACAAAGAAGGTTCACTCGGTTAATCCCGGGGATGAGGGGATGGACATATGAGGAGAGGTTGAGTAGATTGGGACTCTACTCATTGGAGTTCAGAAGAATGAGAGGCGATCTTATTGAAACATATAAGATTGTGAAGGGGTTGGATCGGGTGGATGCGGGGAGGATGTTCCCGATGATGGGTGAAACTAGAACTAGGGGGCATAGTCTTAGAATAAGGGGCTGCTCTTTCAAAACTGAGATGAGGAGGAACTACTTCACTCAGAGGGTGGTAGGTCCATGGAATATGCTGCCCCAAAAAGCTGTAGAAGCTACATCATTACATAAATTTAAAACAGAAATAGACAGTTTCCTAGAAGTAAAGGGAATTAAGGGTTACGGGGAGCGGGCAGGAATTTGGACATGAGTCTAGGTTCGGATCGGTCATGGTCCTGTGGGTAGCGGAGCGGGCCCAGGGGCCGTGTAGCCTGATCCTGCTCCTATTTCGTGTGTCTAATTCTGTTAGATTCAGGAGATGGTTCTGTGATAGTGGATTGGCGGTTAGGATCAGATCAGCCATGATCTTATTGAATGGCGGAGCAGGCTCGAGGGGCCGATTGGCCTACTCCTGCTCCTATTTCTTATGTTCTTATGTTAATCCCCATGTACAGTCCCGGGGTTGGAATCTGCATGTACAGTCCCGGGGTTGGAATCTCCATGTACAGTCCCAGGGTTAGAGTCCCCATGTACAGTCCCAGGGTTAGAATCCCCATGTACAGTCCCAGGGTTAGAATCCCCATGTACAGTCCCAGGGTTAGAATCCCCATGTACAGTCCCAGGGTTAGAATCCCCGTGTACAGTCCCAGGGTTAGAATCCCCGTGTACAGTCCCAGGGTTAGAATCCCCATGTACAGTCCCAGGGTTGGAATCCCCATGTACAGACCCAGGGTTAGAATCCCCATGTACAGTCCCAGGGTTAGAATCCCCTTGTACAGTCCCAGGGTTAGAATCCCCATGTCCAGTCCCAGGGTTAGAATCCCCATGTACAGTCCCAGGGTTAGAATCCCCATGTACAGTCCCAGGGTTAGAATCCCCATGTACTGTCACAGGGTTAGAATCCCCATGTACAGTCCCAGGGTTAGAATCCCCATGTACAGTCCCAGGGTTAGAATCCCCATGTACTGTCCCAGGGTAAGAATCCCCATGTACAGTCCCAGGGTTAGAATCCCCATGTACAGACCCAGGGTTAGAATCCCCATGTACAGTCCCAGGTTTAGAATTCCCATGTACAGTCCCAGGGTTAGAATCCCCATGTACAGTCCCAGGGTTGGAATCCCCATGTACAGTCCCAGGGTTAGAATCCCCATGTTCAGTCCCAGGGTTAGAATCCCCATGTACAGTCCCAGGGTCAGAATCCCCATGTACAGTCCCAGGGTTAGAATCCCCATGTACAGTCCCAGGGTTAGAATCCCCATGTACAGTCCCAGGGTCAGAATACCCATGTACAGTCACAGGGTTAGAATTCCCATGTACAGTCCCAGGGTTAGAATCCCCATGTACAGTCCCAGGGTCAGAATCCCCATGTACAGTCCCCGGGTTAGAATCCCCATGTACAGTTCCAGGGTTGGAATCTGCATGTACAGTCCCAGGGTTGGAATCCCCATGTACAGTCCCAGGGTTAGAATCCACATGTACAGTGCCAGGGTTATAATCCCCATGTACAGTCCCAGCGTTAGAATCCCCATGTGCAGTCCCAGGGTTAGAATCCCCGTGTACAGTGCCAGGGTTAGAATCCCCATTTACAGTCCCAGCGTTAGAATCCCCATGTACAGTCCCAGGGTTAGAATCCCCGTGTACAGTGTCAGGGTTAGATTCCCCATGTACAGTCCCAGCGTTAGAATCCCCATTTACAGTCCCAGGGTTAGAATCCCCGTGTACAGTGTCAGGGTTAGAATCCCCGTGTACAGTCCCAGGGTTAGAATCCCCATGTACAGTCCCAGGGTTGGAATCCCCGTGTACAATCCCAGGGTCGGAATCCCCATGTACAGTCCCAGGGTTAGAATCACCATGTACTGTCCCAGGGTTAGAATCCCCGTGTGCAGTCCCAGGGTTAGAATCCCCGTGTACAGTCCCAGGGTTAGAATCCCCATGTACAGTCCCAGGGTTAGAATCCCCGTGTACAGTGCCAGGGTTGGAATCCCCATGTACAGACCCAGGGTTAGAATCCCCATGTACAGTCCCAGGGTTAGAATCCCCATATACAGACCCAGGGTTAGAATCCCCATGTACAGTCCCAGGGTTAGAATCCCCATGTACAGTCCCAGGGTTAGAATCCCCATATACAGTCCCAGGGTTAGAATCCCCATGTACAGTCCCAGGGTTAGAATCCATACGTTTGGCAAATGGTCACTGTAAAACCCAGGTCAAGGGCAGGCCCACTGTGCCTACTCTGAACCCGGTTTGCTGCCATCTCTGTGCCCAGCACTGCCTGCACCTGAGGCACATGGAAGTGAAATTTCAGCCTCAGTGTTACAAGTTTCATCGGTTACAGGCTGGAGAGAGGAATAATTCAAACTGACCCAGAGCTGTGTGATTGGTTCAGTCTGTATATCACTGATGGGCCCTTTTAAATTTGAGTGTTCAGGTATTCAAATTCCCAGTAACTCTAATCCCGGATATAAAAGAAGGGAGAGCTGTGTTTAAATCAAAGAGTCTCCTTGGAGATTCTCTGAGTGAAGGACCTGGTCAGCTTGAAATACCTGAAAGAGCAAAAATCTGTTCGAAATTTCCAATTAGCAGTTTTTGACCAATATCGACTCCCACAGGGATGGGGAATTCTAGAATAAGGAAGGAACCGGTCAGGATTTGAAAGGTATTAACAAAGGATTCGAGGGGCTCTTACTGTTGGGATCTTTCTTTATTTTGTCCGCTCAAGGAGTTAGATAACAGACTTCCTCCTGTGAATACAGAGCTGGATTATTGGGCCGTGATGTGCCTACTCATGTCTGTATGTTCCTCCTGACAGTGATGATTTTTGTAAACAGCTTTTTACAGGGTATTTGAAGGGGAGGATATACAGACGGGATTAAACCTGGGCCCCTCCTGTTACTATAACTCAGTCGCACTGGGCGGTGCCTTTAACCACTGAGCCATTGGGAGGAGGGTCCAGTGACCCTGCTGGAAAACGCACGTGTGAGGCCTCATATGTGTGGACAGTGGAACAGCCTGTCGACACTCACTGTCGAGGTTCACACATGGAGATTGAGCACATGGGTCACATATTGGAGAGAAACTGGTGAGTGTAGAACTGAACCCAGCCAGAGTCAACACCTTCAGGGGAGGAGAGGGAGGGGAACCAGTGAGTGTGGAACTGAACCCAGCCAGAGTCAGCACCTTCAGGGGAGGAGAGGGAGGGGAACCAGTGAGTGCAGAACTGAACCCAGCCAGAGTCAGCACCTTCAGGGGAGGAGAGGGAGGGGAACCAGTGAGTGCAGAACTGAACCCAGCTAGAGTCAGCACCTTCAGGGGAGGAGAGGGAGGGGAACCAGTGAGTGTAGAACTGAACCCAGCCAGAGTCTGCACCTTCAGGGGAGGAGAGGGAGGGGAACCAGTGAGTGTAGAACTGAACCCAGCCAGAGTCAGCACCTTCTGGGGAGGAGAGGGTGGGGAACCAGTGACTGTAGAACTGAACCCAGTCAGAGTCAGCACCTTCAGGGGAGGAGAGGGAGGGGAACCAGTGAGTGTAGAACTGAACCCAGCCAGAGTCTGCACCTTCAGGGGAGGGGAACCGGTGAGTGCAGTACTGAACCCAGCCAGTCAGCACCTTCAGAGGAGGAGAGGGTGGGGAACCAGTGACTGTAGAACTGAACCCAGTCAGAGTCAGCACCTTCAGGGGAGGAGAGGGAGGGGAACCAGTGAGTGTAGAACTGAACCCAGCCAGAGTCAGCACCTTCTGGGGAGGAGAGGGAGGGGAACCAGTGAGTGTAGAACTGAACCCAGTCAGAGTCAGCACCTTCTGGGGAGGAGAGGAAGAGGAACCAGTGAGTGTAGAACTGAACCCAGTCAGAGTCAGCACCATCAGGGAGAAGGAAAATGTGTTGGAGATGGTGGGATGGGTTTGGATTTCAGCAGAGGGTGGAGGGAGAGTGTGTGGGATGGGAATTTACAGCTCTGCGGAAACGAGAGGAAGTGTGTTCCATAGAAACTAGAATTGTCTGTTCTGAATTTCTATTCTGTACTTACAGTGATGTCTTTTGTAAACTCCTTTTACAGGCTGTGAGAAAGGGAGGATTTACAGACCGCATATTCAAACCAAACATCACATCAAGATCTGACAGAGTCACTCCATTCATCAGGACCCGAATATCATTGGCTTCTGAATGTGGAAGAAGAAATATTTGTCTGTTCTGTCTGTGGGAAAAGATTTCAAACATCAGTGTGACTGGAAAAGCACTGAGACACACACACCCGAGTGAGAGTGTTCCAGTGCACTGACTGTGGAAAGAGCTTTAACCAGTTACACAGCCTGAAAAAACATCACACCATTCACAGCGGGGAGAAACCGTACACGTGTTCTGTGTGTGGACGAGGCTTCAACCGATCGTCCAACCTGGAGAGACACAAGGACACTCGCACCATGGAGAAACCATGGAAATGTGGGGACTGTGGGAAGGGATTCAATTACCCGTCCCAGCTGGAAATTCATCAGCGCAGTCACACCGGGGAGAGGCTGTTCATCTGCTCAGTGTGTGGGAAGGGATTCACTCGGTCATCCCACCTGCTGACACACAAGCGACTTCACACTGGGGAAAGGCCGTTCACCTGTTCTGTGTGTGCGAAGGGATTCACTAACTACTCCAGCCTCACTTCGCACCAACGTGTTCACACTGATAAGAGACCTTTTAAATGTTCTGACTGTGAGAAGAGCTTTCAAAGCACAAAGGATCTGCTGACACACCAGCGAGTTCACACTGGGGAGTGGCCGTTCACCTGCTCCGTGTGTGGGAAGGGATTCACTCAGCCATCGCAGCTGCTGACACACCAGCGAGTTCACACTGGGGAGAGGCCGTTCACCTGCTCCATGTGTGGGAAGGGTTTCACTCAGTCATCCCACCTGCTGACACACCAGCGAGTTCACACTGGGGAGAGACCGTTCACCTGCTCTGTGTGTGGGGAGGGATTCAATCAGTCATCCAACCTACAGACACACCAGCGAGTTCACACTGGGGAGAGGCCGTTCACCTGTTCTGCATGTGGGAAGGGATTTGTTCAGTCATCCACCCTGCTGCGACACCAGCGAGTTCACATTGGGGAGAGGCCGTTCACCTGCTCTGTGTGTGGGAAGGGATTCACTCAGCCATCCCACCTGCTGACACACAAGCGAGTTCACAATTGACTGCAAGGGTTGGATTCTGCTGTTATTGCTGCTATTAATCACATCCAGGACTGAACCATGTTCATTCTGACAGTTGGGGTTTGTTTCTGGTGAAGTTAATAACCCCTATAACTGGGGTTTAATATTTTGGTATCTGTCAAATAGATTAGCTTTGTTTCTAACACTGTGGATGAGTCCTTGATTTCTCCAAGATAAGAGGAGACTAATTGATGTCCTGTTATTGACTGCTCCATTTTGGGGCCTTTTTTCTTTTCTAACTCAAGATTATTTCAGTTCTCATACCTTCAGTTACTCTCATGCACAAGTCCCAGCTCCCTAAACCTCCCTGAGTGCCTCTGCTAGCCTTAGTATCAAGTGAAGGTGTCGGTAACATAAAAACTGACTGTAAAAGCTTTTATAGATATGTGAAGAGAAAAAGATTGGTGAAGTCAAGCGTAGGTCCCTTGCAGTCAGAATCAGGGGAATTTATAATGGGGAACAAAGAAATGGCAGACCAATTAAATATATATTTTCGTTCTGTCTTCACAAAGGAGGACACAAATAACCTCCCAAAGATGTCGGGGAACATAGGGACTAATGAGAGGGAGGAACTGAAAGAAATCAGTATTTGTAGGGAAATGGTGTTCGGGAAATTGACAGGATTGAAGGCCGATAAATCCCCAGGGCCTGATAATCTACATCCTAGGGTACTTAAGGAAGTGGCCCTAGAAATAGTAGATGCATTGCTGGTCATCTTCCAGAACTCGACAGACTCTGGAACAGTACCCATGGACTGGAGGGTAGCTAATGTTATCCCACTATTCAAAAAAGGTGGTAGAGAAAAAGCGGGAAATTATAAGCCTGACATCGGTAGTGGGGAAAATGCTAGAGTCCATTATAAAAGATGTAATAGCAGAGCACTTGGAAAGCAGTGACAGGATCGGACAAAGTCAACATGGATTTACAAAAGGTAAATCGTGCTTGACTAATCTACTGGAATTTTTTGAGGATGTAACTGGTAAAATAGATAAGGGAGAACCAGTGGATGTGGTGTATTTGGACTTTCAGAAGGCTTTCGATAAGGTCCCACATAAGAGATTAGCGTGCAAAATTAAGGCACATGGGATTGGGGGCAAGGTATTGACTTGGATAGAGAACTGGTTGGCAGATAGAAAGCAAAGAGTTGGAATAAACGGGTCATTTTCCGAGTGGCAGGCAGTGACTAGTGGGGTACCGCAAGGATCGGTCCTAGGACCCCAGCTATTCACAATATATATTAATGATCTGGACGAGGGAATTGGATGTAATATCTCCAAATTTGCAGACGACACAATGCTGGGTGGGAGGGTATGCTGTGAGGAGGATGTCGTGAAACTCCAGTACGATTTGGACAAGTTGGGTGATTGGGCAGAAACATGGCAAATGCACTATAATGTGGATAACTGTGAGGTTATCCACTTTGGTGGCAAAAACAGGAAGGCAGATTATTATTTGAACCGCTACGAAAAACTAAGAATAAAACCGGACGGACCACCCGGCATCGACCTCGGCACCGGAAACGACAACGGCAAACCCAGCCCTGTCGACCCTGCAAAGTCCTCCTTACCAACATCTGGGGGCTTGTGCCAAAATTGGGATTAGCTGTCCCACAGACTAGTCAAGCAACAGCCTGACATAGTCATAATTACTGAATCATACCTTACAACCAATGTCCCAGACATCACCATCCCTGGGTATGTCCTGTCCCACCGGCAGGACAGACCCACCAGAGGTGGTGGCACCGTGGTATACAGTCGGGAGGGAGTAGCCCTGGGAGTCCTCAACATTGACTCAGGACCCCATGAGGTCTCATGGCATCAAGTCAAACATGGGCAAGGAAACCTCCTGCTAATTACCACCTACCGCCCTCCCTCAGCTGATGAATCAGTACTCCTTCATGTTGAACACCAACTGGAAGAAGTACTGAGAGTAGCAAGGGCACAAAATGTCCTCCTGGGTGGGGGACTTCAGTGTCCATCACCAAGAGTGGCTCGGTAGCACCACAACTGACCGAGCTGGCTGAGTCCTAAAGGACATAGCTGCCAGACTGGGTCTGTGACAAGTGGTGAGGGAACCAACAAGAGGGAAAAACCTACTTGATCTCATCCTCACCAATCTACCTGTTGCAGATGCATCTGTCCATGACAGCATTGGTGGAAGTGACCACCGGACAGTCCTTGTGGAGACGAAGTCCCGTCTTCATGTTGAGGATACCCTCCACTGTGTTGTGTGGCACTACCGCCGTGCTAAATGGGACAGATTTCGAACAGATCTGGCAACTCAAAACTGGGCATCCATGAGGCGCTGTGGGCCATCAGCAGCAGCAGAATTGTATTCAACCACAATCTGTAACCTCATGGCCCGGCATATCCCTCACTCTACCATTACCATCAAGCCGGGAGATCAACCCTGGTTTAACGAAGAGTGCAGGAGAGCATGCCGGGAACAGCACCAGGCATACCGAAAAATGAGGTGTCAACCTGGTGAGGCTACAACACAGGACTACTTGCATGCCAAACAACGGAAGCAACATGCGATAGACGGAGCTAAGCGATCTCACAACCACCGGATCAAATCAAAGCTCTGCAGTCCTGCCACATCCAGTCGTGAGTGGTGGTGGACAATTAAACAGTTAACAGGAGGAGGAGGCTTCAAAAATATCCCCATCCTCAATGATGGTGGAGCCCAGCACGTGAGTGCAAAAGACAAGGCTGAAGCATTTGCAACTATCTTCAGCCAGAAGTGCCGAGTGGATGATCCATCTCGGCCTCCTCCTGAGGTCCCCAGCATCACAGATGCCAGTCTTCAGCCCATTAATTCACTCCACGTGATGTCAAGAAATGGCTGAAGACACTGGATACTGCAAAGGCTATGGGCCCTGACAACATTCCGGCAATAGTCCTGAAGACTTGTGCTCCAGACTAGCTGCGCCCCTAGCCAAGCTGTTCCAGTACAGCTACAACACTGGCATCTACCCGGCAATGTGGAAAATTGCCCAAGTATGTCCTGTCTACAAAAAGCAGGACAAATCCGACCCGGCCAATTACCGTCCCATCAGTCTACTCTCAATCATCAGCAAAGTGATGGAAGGTGTTGTCGACAGTGCTATCAAGCGGCACTTACTCAGCAATAACCTGCTAACTGACGCCCAGTTTGGGTTCCGCCAGGGCCACTCAGCTCCTGACCTCATTACAGCCTTGGTCCAAACATGGACAAAAGAGCTGAACTCGTGAGGTGAGAGTGACTGCCCTTGACATCAAGGCAGCATTTGATCAAGTGTGGCATCAAGGAGCCCTAGCAAAACTGAAGTCAATGGGAATCAAGGGGAAAACTCTCCATTGGTTGGAATCATACCTAGCACAAAGGAAGTTGGCTGTGGTTGTTGGAGGTCATTCATCTCAATCACATGACATCACTGCAGGAGTTCCTCAGGGCAGTGTCCTAGGCCCAACCATCTTCAGCTGTTTCATCAATGACCTTCCCTCCAGCATAAGGTCAGAAGTGGGGATGTTCGCTGATGATTGCACACTGTTGAGCACCATTCGAGACTCGTCAGATACTGACGCAGTCCGTGTCCATATGCAGCAAGACCTGGACAACATTCAGACTTGGGCTGACAAGTGGCAAGTAACAGTCGCACCACACAAGTGCCAGGCAATGACCATCTCCCCTTGACATTCAATGGCATTACCATCGCTGAATCCCCCACTATCAACATCCTGGGGGTTACCATTGATCAGAAACTGAACTGGACCAGCCATATAAATACTGTGGCTACAAGAGCAGGCCAGAGGCTGGGAATTCTGTGGCGATTGTCTCACCTCCTGACTCCCCAAAGCCTTTCCACCATCTACAAGGCACAAGTCAGGAGTGTGATGGAATACTCTCCACTTGCCTGGATGAGTGCAGCTCCAACAACGCTCAAGAAGCTCGACACTATTCAGGATAAAGCAGCCCGCTTGATTGGCACCCCATCCACCACCTTCAACATTCACTCCCTCCACCACCGGCGCACCGTGGCTGCAGTGTGTACCATCTACAAGATGCACTGCAGCAGCTCGCCAAAGCTCCTTCAACAGCACCTTCCAAACCCGCGACCTCTACCACTTAGAAGGACAAGGGCAGCAGACGCATGGGAACATCACCACCTACAAGTTCCCCTCCAAGCCACACACCATCCTGACTTGGACCAGTATCGCCGTTCCTTCACTGTTGCTGGGCCAAAATCCTGGAACTCCCTTCCTAACAGCCTTGTGGGTGTACCATTGTGGCAGCATGGTGGCATAGTGGTTAGCACTGTTGCCTCACAGCGCCAGGGTCCCGGGTTCGAATCTGGCCTCGGGTGACTGTGTGGAGTTTGCACATTCTCCCCGTGTTTGCGTGGGTTTCCTCCGGGTGCTCCGGTTTCCTCCCACAGTCTAAAGATGTGCGGGTTAGGTTGATTGGCTATGATAAATTGACCCTTAGTGTTAGGGGGATTAAATACGTGGGGTTACGGGGATAGAGTGGGATATGTGTTGGTGTAGGGGTTACGGGGATCGGGTGGGATATGTGTCGGTGCAGGCTCGATGGGCTGAAATGGCCTCTATCTGCACTGTGGGGTTTCTGCGATATGGACTGCAGCGGTTCAAGAAAGCGGCTCACCACCATCTTCTCAAGGGCAATTAGGGATGGGCACTAAATGCAGGCCTAGCCAGCCAGCGACGCCCACATCCCATCAATGCATAAAAAAAAAGATTGGGAGAAGGGGAAGTGCAAAGAGACCTGGGTGACCTTGTGCATCAGTCGCTGAAGGTAAGCATGCAGGTGCAGCAGGCGGTTAAGAAGGCAAATGGTAGGTTGGCCTTGGTAGCAAGAGGGTTCGAGTACAGGAACAAGGATGTCTTGCTGCAGTTGTACAGGGCCTTGGTGAGACCGCACCTTGAGTATTGTGTGCAGTTTTGGTCACCTTATCTAAGGAAGGATGTTCTTGCCATGGAAGGAGTGCAGCGAAGATTCACCAGGCTGATACCTGGGATGGCAGGAATGACGTATAAGGAGAGATTGTGTCAATTGAGCTTATACTCACTGGAGTTTAGAAGATTGAGAGGGGATCTCATCGAAACCTATAAAATTCTGTCAGGCCTGGACAGACTAGATGCAGGAAGGATGTTCCCGATGGCCGGGCATTCCAGAACCAGGGGTCATAGTCTAAGAATAAGGGGTAAGCCATTTAGGACTGAGATGAGGAGGAATTTCTTCACCCAGAAAGTGGTGAACCTGTGGAATTCTCTGCCACAGAGGGCGGTGGAGGCCAGTTCATTAAATATATTCAAGAAGGAGTTGGATATATTTCTTAAGGCTAAAGGGATCAAGGGATATGGGGAGAAGGCAGGGACATGGTACTAAATTTGGATGATCAGCCATGATCTCATTGAATGGCGGAGCAGGATCGAGGGGCCGAATGGCCTACTCCTGCTCCTATCTTCTATGTTTCTATGTAACATGTCCGTGTGCCTGCCCTGGGAGTGTTTGATGGGACAGTGTAGAGGGAGCTTTACTCTGTTCCTGGGACTAGGGACAGGGTCACTGGCAAGGCTTGGAAGCTAAGCAGAGTCAGGCCTGGTTAATACCTGGAGGGGTGACCATCAGGGAAAACCAGGTGCAGAAGGTCACGGAAGGGAGCCCCAAGGAGGGGCGGTTGGTGAGAAGGTCACGGAAGGAGCCCCGGGAGGGGCGGCTGGTGAGCAGGCCCGGGCGTTGGGCTGAAAATTGTCGGACAGGAGGAATGGTGGAAATGGAATGGTGGCGCGCACAGACGCAGCGGCTTTGCTTCTCCCAGGACGGTGCTATTTACATTTAATGTTAATGTTATTTGTACTGGACTCAAGGGAGCTTGCAAGATCACATTTCGTTGTTCATGTACTTGTGCATTGTACAATGACAATAAAGTTGAATTATTAATTATTATTATTACCTGCCCTGGGAGTGTTTGATGGGACAGTGTAGAGCGAGCTTTACTCTGTATCTAACCCGTGCTGTACCTGCCCTGGGAGTGTTTGATGGGACAGTGTAGAGTGAGCTTTACTCTGTATCTAACCCGTGCTGTACCTGCCCTGGGAGTGTTTGATGGGACAGTGTAGAGGGAGCTTTACTCTGTATCTAACCCGTGCTGTACCTGTCCTGGGAGTGTTTGATGGGACAGTGTAGAGGGAGCTTTACTCTGTATCTAACCCGTGCTGTACCTGTCCTGGGAGTGTTTGATGGGACAGTGTAGAGGGAGCTTTACTCTGTATCTAACCCGTGCTGTACCTGTCCTGGGAGTGTTTGATGGGACAGTGTAGAGGGAGCTTTACTCTGTATCTAACCCGTGCTGTACCTGCCCTGGGAGTGTTTGAAGGGACAGTGTAGAGGGAGCTTTACTCTGTATCTAACCCGTGCTGTACCTGTCCTGGGAGTGTTTGATGGGACAGTGTAGAGGGAGCTTTACTCTGTATCTAACCCGTGCTGTACCTGTCCTGGGAGTGTTTGAAGGGACAGTGTAGAGGGAGCTTTACTCTGTATCTAACCCGTGCTGTACCTGACTGGAGAGTGCTTCAGGCAGACACTCGGTGCTCAGAACACCCCATTCCCCCGCACTGACATCCATCAGCTCTATGAGAACATTTAACCCAAAGATAAGAGAAACCCATCAGTTTCTCCCCGGACACAGATCTGGAGGGACAGTGAGTGTCCTGAACATTTTTGTACGGTGTGTTCGATAGTTCATCCCTGGGTCGGAGCCTTTTGGTGATGATTTGAATTTGATGCCCTCTAGTTCCTGACTCACCGACTGGTGGAAATAGTTTTTCCTCATTTACCTGATCAAATTCTGAACACCTCCCTCAGATCTCCAATTACCCTTTGTTCGAATGAAAAGAACCCCAGTTTCTCTAATCTCTCCTGATAACTAAAGGCTCTCTTCCCTTGTATCATCTCAGTGAAACTCTCTGCACCCTCTCCACGGCCTTGACATCCTTCCTGGTCTAAGATGCCCCAAAACTTGACCCAATATTCTAACTGCAGCCTCACCAATGATTTGTACAGGTTTACATGACCTCTGCCCTTTTGTACTCTACACCCCTATTTATAAAACCGAGGATCCCTCGTGCTTTTTCAAACTACTTCATCAACTTGTCCTCCCACTTTTAAAGGTTGGTGTATCTGAGCCGCTTGTTTCCTACAATACAGCACTGTCAGTGACGACACTTCCAAAGTACTTCATCGGCTGTGAAGCACATTGCGACGTCCTGAGGTGGTGAAAGGTGCTATATAAATGCAAGTCTTTCTTTCTTGTAGGTTTTAGAGATTAACATAACAAGGCTAAAATTCATTGACATAAAGTGTCTGATACAATGTGTATTATGGGAAAGAAGTTTAGTCTGAGTTAGAAACTCAAACAGGCGTTTCACTGCAGACAGGTCGCCATGGCAACACTGATAAGACATTCCATTCACTGAATCGACTGGTTCGAATCTGTAATCAGATCAGGGGAAAGAACAGGGTGTGTCTGTTATTAACCACAATATAAGCTTAAAGCAGAGTGAGTAATAGAATAGTTTAGATTATATGTGTGATGTTTATACCTATAGTTGTGAAACTACAAGAAATAACATAATTAACAGCAGGCAGGGTAGTTTAAGGATAATGAGAACATTACTGAAGAAAAGTAACTGCTGGGAACCAGGGAAAGTGTCCTTGTAAATCACAGATTACAGAACTTCCAGCTGTTTTTTCCACGATTCCTGCCAAAACCCAGCAGAGAAGACAAGGTATAAAAGTGAGGGGATCCTGATGTAAGGGGGCAGTCGGGACTGGAGACACCGGAGATCAAGCTCAGGGCGCCCGAGGTTCCATCCAGCGGGCTGACCTCGTGTACGGGAGAGGACAGAAAATCTGCTCATCTTATATTTCCAAATGAGATATTGAAGTTGGTGACACGAGACTCTCAATTCTACTAATTAATAAGACAAGGCATTAGCTGGAATCTTACACCCCAAAGTCTCTGCTCCTCTACTCCTTTTAAAGTTTTACCATTTAATGTAGATTTCCTACTTTTTTCTTTCACCCAAAATGCATCACCTTATAATTCTCTGCGTTAAATTTAATCTGACATCGACCGTCCCCATTTACTAACCTGTGTATTCACACTGAAGTCACTTACAGTCCTCTTCACAGCTCCCCACAATCCCTAGTTTGGTCTCATCTGGAGATTTTGATCTTGTGCCCCATATAGCCAAGCCCAGATCATAGGATTACACAGGATATACGGCACAAAAACAGGCCATTCGGCCCAACCAGTCCATGCCGGCAATCCATTCTACTATTTGTCCCCTGACTCCGCATTCTCTGACCTTGTTCATCAGTCTATTATGGGGTACCTTATCAAAGGCCTTTTGAAAATCCAGATACAGGAAACTCTCGATTTACCGGCACCTAATTAACCGGAAATCCCTGTTAACCGGCAAAATTCAGGAGTAGGTTCAGGTAAGTTTTACTTCATATTAGTGGCCGTTCCTGGATCTGTGGCCGTGTAACCGGGGTTCCTGCACCTGTTGCTATGCAACAGGGACGCCTGGATCTTGGCCGTGTACCTTTTACTATACCTCTCTGTAATCCGGACATTTTGATAAACCGACACCACGCCGGTCCCGTCGATGCCGGTTAAAAAAGAGTTTCCTGTAAATTACATCTACTGCATTACCATTGTGTACTCTCTGTGACCTCTTCAAAAAATTCAATAAAGCTGGTCAAGCAAGACTTTCCCTTTCGTAAATCCATGTTGACTATTCATTATTGTATTTTTGGATTCGAGATGTTCTTCTATTTTCTCCTTTAGTAGGGATTCCATTATTTTTCCCACCACCAATGTTAAGCTGGCTGCTCTATAGATCATTTCTTTATATTAAGATCAGAAGTCCCAACACTGACCCTGGGGGACACCACTGTTTACATCCCTCCAGTCTGAAGAACATCCATTAACCACTAGTCTCTGTTTTCTGCCCTTTACCCAACTTCCTATCCACGCTGCCCCACTCCCTTTAATACTGTGAGCCTTAATTTGATCAACAAGCCTCCTGTCCGGCACCTTATCAAACACCTTTTGACAATCCATCTACACAACATCCACTGCATTTCCTTTCTCACTACACTGTTATTTCCTGAAATAATCCCTGCTGTCTGTCCTGAATGAATCCATTTCACTACCAAATGTTGCAATGTTTGCTCCACACCACAGGGTTCCATCTGTTTAAAGCCACAACAGAAAGGCCAAGTTTTCTCCTGGAGTTTGAGAGAAATCAGCTTTGAAAAAGATGCAGAGTTTCAGCCAATGAGGGAGCTCCGGGCTGAGCCCCGCCCACTTGGTGCCGCAAGTCCCGCTCCTCACACACTCCGATTGGTTGGAGGACCCGCTCTTCCTATTGGTCCGGAGCTCCCGTCAATCACCCGGGCAGTGTGAGCTGAGCATGCGCGGCCTTTGGCACATGAGGTGAGAAAGCTCAGGGAGCGGGTTCATGAACCCCGGGCCGCTCACACCCCGAGCTCAGGGAGCGGGTTCATGAACCCCGGGGGGACGTGGGCCGCTCACACCCCGAGCTCAGGGAGCGGGTTCATGAACCCCGGGGGGACGCGGGCCGCTCACACCTCGAGTGCGGCCCCAGGCCCCATTATTAAAACACTCAACATTATCCGCCCGCCGCTTCCCGGTTTCTCCCGATTCGCTCAGCAAAGGGGCCCCGCGCCAAACTCCGGGACAGACAGGAAGTCAGGGAGCGTCTGTAAATGGAGGAGAAATGGTGACTGGTCAGGGAGCGTCTGTAAATGGAGGAGAAATGGAGACTGGTCAGGGAGCGTCTGTAAATGGAGGAGAAATGGTGACTGGTCAGGGAGTGTCTGTAAATGGAGGAGAAATTATTCATTATTTTGGGGCTTGGTTTGTGTGAATAAATATATCACTAATTTCAATTAGACTCTTTTCCGTGACCCAGCTCCTGTAAATACTGGCTGGAAAGGGGCCAGACTCTCGGGAGGCTCCACACCGCTGACTGCTCCTGCGTAAGTGATCTCCCATTAGATTAATGTGTGTCTGCTGTGTGTGTAACAAAGTGCCCAAAGCAGTTCAAAAGGTGGGGAACCAGTGAATGTAGAACTGAATCCATTCAGATTCAGCACTTTCAGGGGAGGAGAGAGAGGGGAACAAGTGAGTGCAGAACTGAACCCAGCCAGAGTCAGCACCTTCGGGGGAGGAGAGGGAGGGGAACAAGTGAGTGTAGGACTGAACCCAGGCAGAGTCTGCACCTTCCGGGGAGGAGAGGGAGGGGAACCAGTGAGTGTAGAACTGAACCCAGGCAGAGTCAGCACCTTCAGGGGAGGAGAGGGAGGGGAACCAGTGAGTGTAGGACTGAATCCAGCCAGAGTCAGCACCTTCAGGGGAGGAGAGGGAGGGAAACCAGTGAGTCTAGAACTGAACCCAGCCAGAGTCAGCACCTTCAGGGGAGGAGAGGGAGAGGAACCAGTGAGTGTAGGACTGAACCCAGCCAGAGTCAGCACCTTCAGGGGAGGAGAGGGAGAGGAACCAGTGCGTGTAGAACTGAACCCAGCCAGAGTCAGCACCTTCAGGGGAGGAGAGGGTGGGGAACCAGTGAGTGTAGAACTGAACCCAGCCTAGGCACTTTGCAGCCTTCCGGACTCAATATCGAGTTCAACAATTTCAGATCCTAACCTCGGCCCCTATTACTTTTTTACTTATAATTTTTTCCACCCCTTTGTTTTGGTTCCTCCTTCCCCCCCCCCCCCGCCTCCTTTCCTTTTGTTTCTCTCTCACCTGGCAGCTGTCCTTATCCTGCCAGTACACCACACCTAATCTCAGCTGCCTTTTGTCTCCACTGGCCTGTTACCATCTCGTCTGGCTTCGAATACCTTTTATTGTCTCTTTTGTTCGATCGCAGCCTTGCCTTCAATCTATTTTCTTTTCTTTGCAGTTTTGAAGAATGGTTTCAACCCGAAACGTCAGCTCAAATTTCTCTCCACGGATGTTGCCTGACCTGCTGAGTTTTTCCAGCATTTTCTGTTGTTATTTCAGTCTGTCTTCAACTATTTATTGTACTACCAATAACATACAAACGTCAGTGCACTATTCCCTTATAACTCCAAACAATAACAACAATCCCTTTAGCTATTTAATTTCTCACACCACTCAGCCCGGCGATCAAGTGGAGGAGTCTGTTTCCATCTGTATGGGTGATCAAACCCTCTGCAGTTTTCCTCACAAGTTGCCCTGTTCTCTTTCTAAACACCCTTTTATAATACAAAAGATCAAAGCCCGTGACAATAGATTGACACAAACCCTTCCCCTTTTGATTGTACCATCTTAATCTCATTTTTCTGCCATTCTGTTCAATTTCAAACCATACAATAAAAAAAGGAAATGTCTTCATCCTGGAAAAACTCAGCAGGTCAGGCAACATCCGTGGAGAGAAATTAGAGTTGACGTTTCGGGTCGAAACCCTTTTTCAAAACTGGAAAGGAAATAAAATAGATCGAAGGCAGGGCTGCGATTGAACAAAAGAAGTAAAAGAGACATTAAAAGGTATTCAAAACCGGTCGCCTGTCATTTTAATTCACCGCTCCATTCCCACTCGGACCTCACCGTCCTTGGCCTCTTGCATTGTTCCGCGGAAGCTCAACGTAAACTCAAGGAACAGCACCTCATCTTCCGATTAGGCACTTTGCAGCCTTCCGGACTCAATATCGAGTTCAACAATTTCAGATCATAACCTCGGCCCCTATTATTTACTTATTTTTTTCCACCCCTTTGTTTTGGGTCCTCCTTTCCCCCCCCACCCCTTCCTTTTTTTTCTCTCTCCCACATGGCAGCTGTCTCTTATCCTGCCAGTACACTTCACACCTAATCTCAGCTGCCTTTTGTCTCCACTGGCCTGTTACCATCTCGTCTGGTTTTGAATACCTTTTAATGTCTCTTTTACTTCTTTTGTTCGATCGCAGCCCTGCCTTCGATCTATTTTATTTCCTTTCCAGTTTTGAAAAAGGGTTTCGACCCGAAACGTCAACTCAAATTTCTCTCCACGGATGCTGCCTGACCTACTGAGTTTTTCCAGCAATTTTTGTTGTTATTTCGGATTTCCAGCATCTGCAGTATTTTGCTATCGTACTAATGTCTTCATCCTGTTGGATGTTCGACCATTATCACACAAAGAAATGTCTTGATTCGACAGTTCCTTGCTTATCATCAGTTTGAAAGGTTCGTCTTCTTCTTAGGCAGTCCCTCGGAACCGAGGATGACTTGCTACCACACTAAAGGTTAGTGAATGGGTTTCAATCCAATGACAATCCTGGAATTAACATTTCCAAAAGATGTTCCAGACTCGGTGGAGCCAATTGTAAGTCTGGTTAACAGCTGGAGCGAGGAGTTTCGCTGGACAGGACAGTCAGTTGAATTTACACAAACACAGCCCATTGTGTGGTTCGATTGTTCCAGCCACTTCCTTGATTCGCATATTCATGAAGTAAAAGGAGTCGTGTCTGTGGTTCTTATGCTGTTTAATCCAGAGCGTGTATTACACGTTCCCTTTAAAAGTCTCGCTGGTTCCTCAGGTAATGCTGGGATACGAAGTTTGGTCAGTTTCTTATGATTGGTCAATTTCACAAAACTGCCTTTACAGACCAGCCGTTTGACCCTTTAATGTTGGTATCATTTGAGTTGAATGCGTTCTTGCTGCAGGAACTGGCTACACTCTGAGTTTCTTGTACGAGGACACCTAAATCTCTCTAAACACCAACATTTAATACAATAGCAAAATACTGCGGATGCAGGGAATCTGAAATAACAACAGAAAACGCTGGAAAAATTCAGCAGGCCAGGCAGCATCAGTGGAGAGAGAAACAGAGTTAACGTTTCAGGTCCAACATTTAATAGTTTCTCACCTTAACAATATTCTGTTTTCCTATTCTTCCTACCAAAGTGAATAACCTCACAGTTCCCCACATTATACTCCATCTGCCACCTTGGAATGGCCCCCCAGATTCTCACCAACTTCTACCGGTGCACCATCGAGAGTATCCTGTCCGGCTGCATCACTACCTGGTATGGCAACTGCACCGCCACAGACCGCAAGGCTCTACAGATGGTAGTGAAAGCTGCACAACACACTATAGGAATTAAACTACCTGCTGTGCAGGATATCTACCCCGAGAGGTGCCGGGGGAAGGCCCTAAGAATCATTAAAGACGCGAGTCACCCCAGCCCCAACCTCTTCGCCCTGCTCCCGTCCGGTAAGAGATACCGAAGCATACGGTCTCGTACCAACAGGTTTCGAAACAGCTTCTACCCCCAGGCCATAAGACTCATGAACGATTAATTTATTATTATTTATTACTGTTGTTTTATTTATTACTGTCTTTCTATTAGTATTTTTATCATTGTTATGCCATATTTATTCCAATGTTGGGAGGACTCGTAAAAATCAACATTTCATTGTGCAGTACACACGTCTGCTGCATATATGACAAATAAAATTGAATTGAATTTAATTGAATTGAATATTGCCCACTCACTTAGTCTATCTATCTCCTTTTGCAGACTCTTTCTGTTCTCCTCACAGCTTACTGTCCCACCTAGCTTTGTATCATCAGCAAACTTGGATACATTACACTCGGTCCCTTCATCTAGGTCATTAATATAGATTGTAAATAGCTGAGGCCCCAACACTGATCCTTGATGCACCCCACTAGTTACAGCCTGCCAACAGGAAAATGACCCATTTCTCCCTACTCTCAGTTTTCAGTCCGTTAACCATTCCTCTCTCCATGATAATACATTACCCCCAACCCCATGCGTAACAACCTTTTATGTGGTACCTTACCGAATGCCTTTCGGAAATCCAACTACACCCACCGGTTCCCCTTTATCTACCCTGCTAGTTACATCCTCAAAAAACTCTAATAAATTTGTCAAACACAATTTCCCTTTTATAAAACCATGTTGACTCTGCCTAAATCATATTATCATTTTCTAAGTGCCCTGTTCCACTTCCTTAATAATGGACTGCAGCATTTTCCCGAGGACTGATGTCAGGCTAACTGGCCTGTCGATCCCTGTTTTCTCTCTCCCTCCTTTCTGGAATAGCGGGGTTACATTTGCTACCTTCCAATCCACTAGGACCTTTCCAGAATCCAGTGAATTTTGGAAGATCACAACCAATGCATCCACTATCTCCACAGCCACCTCTTTTAGAACCCTAGGATGTAGGCCGTCAGGTCCAGGGGATTTGTCAGCTTTTAGTCCTGTTAGTTTCTCAAGTACTTTTTCTCGACTGATATTAATTACTTTAAGTTCCTCGCTCTCATTAGCCCCTTGGTTCCCACTATTTCTGGAATCTCAACCTTCTCCAGTGTAGGTCACGCAGCTCCAGCTCGCTCAGCCTAAGCCCGGGCTGTCCGCAGTGCAGCCGCAACATGCCCATAGGCTTGCACGAGTGGTCGGGACCTCTCGTCCTGACTGAGGTGGATGAGAAGCCTGCGCAGCCCCTCCGTGTCAAGTATGACAACGTGGACAGAGATGTGCTGGGTAAAGTGCTGAGCCCGGCCCAGGTACTGACTGCAGCTGAGAGACGAACACACAGGAACCGCTCCAGTGCCTGGAGCCAGCAACAAGAGGCAACAAAAGCAAGGAAGGCACAGAGTACAAAAGCAAGGGAGTTATGATGAACCTTCATAAAATACAGGTTCGGCCTCAACTGGAATATTGTGTCCAATTCTGGGCACCGCACTTCAGGAAGGATGTCAAGGCCTTAGAGAGGGTGCAGAAAAGATTTACAAGAATGGTTCCAATGATAAGGGATAAGGGACTTCAGTTACGTGGATAGACTGGAGAAGCTGTGGTTGTTCTCCTTAGAGCAGAGAAGGTTGGGAGGAGATTTGATAGAGGTGTTCAAAATCATGAGGTGTCTGGACAGAGTAGATAGAGAGAAACTGTTCCCATTGGTGGAAGGGTCGAGAACCAGAGGACACAGATTTAAGGTGATTGGCAGAAGAACCAAAGGCGACATGAGGAAAAACTTTTTTATGCAACGAGTGGTTAGGATCTGGAATGCACTGCCTGAAAGGGTGGTGGAGGCAGATTCAATCACGGCTTTCAAAAGGGAATTGGATAAGTGCCTGAAGGAAAGACATTTGCAGGGTTACAGGGAAAGGGCGGGGAGTGGGACTAGCTGAAGTGGTCTTGCAGAGAGCCGGCACGGGCTCGATGGGCCGAATGGCCTCCTTCTGTGCTGTAACCATTTTGTGATTCTATAAAATATTAGAAAGTTTGTGCCACAGAAGCACGGGGTTTATTTGCTTCTATTGATGAATTTAAAAAGTCTCTATTAAAACCTGAGCCAGTGTGTTGTGAGACAAAGAGCCTTCTGTCTAATAAGGGGAATAAAGGCCCACAGCCTCCCCTGGCCCCGGGCCCTGAACAAGGGACTGGAGAAACTCGCTGCCCTGCGGATCAGACAATCAGCCGGCGCTAGTCCCACCCCTCGGGCTCCCCGATTGGTTGGAGGACCTGCCGCCAGCTCGCTCCTCCAGCCCCGCCCCGCATCCTCCGTATTGGTCGGCAGCTCCCGTCAATCAGGCCATGAGCCCGGGTCATGTGTCCCTGAGGAGATCACGAGCTTTGTCCAACTGACGCCGCTCGGTCGAGGGCCTCGCGGACTCTCAGGTTTTTCTATTTCTCTTTATTCTCTCCCGATCCACCCCTCCCCCCAACCCCGCGTGATTCTCCACCCAATTGGAGCGGAGAAAACTCACTTTGCGTCACCGATCGCGACTCTGGAACCGACACCAAGGCCTTTCCCGGAATGCCCCGCATAAGACAGGATCCGAGTGCGCAGGCGCAGCTCCGAGTGTGGGAGGGGGTTGGTGTCCTCTGGGCATGCGCGGTTATTACCCTTGGTGACCGGGAGGGGTCGCTGTGCCGGACTTGGCCCAAACCGCCGCTCCTGTGTGCACATGCGCGGACTCTGGGCTGTCCCCAGTAGGAGCAGGAGTGGCCATTCGGCCCCTCGAGCCTGCTCCACCATTAAATGAGATCATGGCTGATCTTCTGCCTCAACTCCATTCACCGGTCCTATCCCCATATCCCTTGATGCCCTTACTGGTCAGGAATCTATCGACTTCTGTTGTGAATATACCCAATGACTGAGCCTCCACAGCCCTCTGGGGTAGAGAATTCCAAAGATTCACCACCCTCTGTGTGAAGACATTTCTTCTCATCTCAGTCCTGAATGGCCGACCCTTTATCCTGAGGTTGTGGCCCCTGGTTCTAGACTCCCCAGCCAAGGGAAACATTCTCCCAGCATCCACCCTATCAAGCCCTGTAATAATTTTGTATGCTTCAATGAGATCCCCTCTCATTCTTCTGAATTCAAGAGAATACAGGCCTAGTTTACTCAATCTCTTCTCATACGACAGTCCCGCCATCCCAGGAATCAATCTCGTGAACCTTTGTTGCACTCCCTCTATGGCAAGTGTATCCTTCCTTAGGTAAGGAGACCAAAATTGTACACAGTACTCCAGCTGTGGTCTCACCAAGGCCCTATATAATTGGAGTAAGACTTCTTTAGTCCTGTACTCAAATCCTCTTGTAATGTCAATCAACCATCAGCTAGAAGAGGTCGCTGGTGAGACCAGTGAAGAAAGAAAGACTTGCATTTATATAGCGCCTTTCACCACTACCGGATGTCCCAAAGTGTTTTACAGCCAATGAAGTACTGTTTGAAGTGTAGTCACTGTTGTAATGTAGGAAATGCAGCAGTCAATTAGCGCACAGCAAACTCCCACAAACAGCAATGTGATAATGACCAGATAATCTATCTTTTTATGTTGATTGAGAGATAAACATTGGCTCGGAGACTGGGGATAACTGCCCTGCTCTTTCCCACATTACAACAGTGACTACTTCATTGTAGTACTTCATTAGCTGTAAAGCACTTCAAGACATCTGGTGGTCATGAAAGGCACTATATAAATGCAAGTCTTTCTTTCTTGAAATAGTGCCATGGGATCTTTTACATCCACCTGAGAGAGCAGACGGGACCTCAGTTTAATGCCTATCTGAAAGATGGCACCTCCGACAGTGCAGCACTCCCTCAGCACTGCACAGTGTCAGCCTAGATTTTGGTGTTCAAGTCTCTGGAGTGGGACTTGAACCCACAACCTTATGCCTCAGAGGCGAGAGTGCTACCAACTGAGTCACAGCTGACACTAAAGAACAAGCAGTTCTGACGACAGGTCATTGACCTGAAACGTTAACTCTGTTTCTCTCTCCACAGATGCTGCCTGACCTGCTGAGTATTTCCAGTAGTTTCTGTTTTTATTAAAGAAACGAGGGAGTGATTGCTGACAGAAAGAATGTTGGGTCGTCCTGCGCATGCGCACCTCCCTGGCGGCTGAGGCGAAACACTGACTCGCCCCCACCTGAGCCGCGCACGCATACCAGATGTTGTGGCTTCGCATGCACGACCGATGTTCCAACCACGGGGTTTTGTGCGCTTAACATGCGCGTTGTGGACCGATCGGGACGGGCGATTGTGGAGCAGGAGGGAGAGCGCGGGGGCCATGAGCACATGCGCGGGACTCAGCGTCAACAGAGCACTTTCTGGAGCGCCGGGGCTTGTGGGTATTGCAGCTGCCATTACTGCTGATCCTTTCAACCAACCTGTGCAGCAGCTGGAGCCTGAAAATCAGCTTCACTGCCCCTGGGTTCGGAAAGGGGAAAATTAAACAACAGTTTGCCTCTGATCCTTTTCTGATCTCATTTTACAGGGTTATAGAAGTGGAGCAGTTACAGACGGGAAGCTCAGACCAAACGTCATGTCAAGACCTGACAGAGTCGCTCGATTCATCAGGACCTGAATATCATCGGCCTTTGCACATGGAAGGAGAAAGCAGTGATCGCAGCGATGACAAACCGCACACGTGTTCAGTGTGTGGACGCGGATTCAGCCGATTGCCTGACCTGGTGAGACACATGCGCCATCACACCAGGGAGAAACTGGGTAAAGGTGGGGATGGCGGGAAGGGATTCAGTTCCCCATCTGCATTGGAAGTTCAACAGCGCAGTCGCACCAGGGACAGTCCATTCACCTGCTCCGTGTGTGGAAAGGGATTTGTTTGTTCATTCCACCTGCAAACACACCAGCGAGTTCACACTGGGGAGAGACCATTTCAGTGTTCTGACTGTGGGAAGAGATTTAAAAGCCCCCAGGTTCTGAAGAAACACCAGCGAGCTCACACTGATGAGAGACCATTTCAATGTTCTGACTGTGGGAAGAGCTTTAAAAGCCCTGGGGATCTGAAGCGACACCAGCTTGTTCACACTGATGAGAGGCCATTTCAGTGTCCTAACTGTGGGAAGAGCTTTAAAAGCGCCAGGGATCTGAAGGAACACCAGCGAGTTCACACTGATGAGAGGCCGTTTAACTGTCCTGACTGTGGTAAGAGCTTTAAAAGCCCCCAGGATCTGAAGGGACACCAGCGAATTCACACTGGAGAGAACCCCTTTAAATGTTCTGACTGTGGGAAGAGCTTTAAAAGCCCCCAGTATCTGAAGGAACACCAGCTTGTTCACACTGACGAGAGACCATTTCAATGTTCTGACTGTGGGAAGAGCTTTAAAAGCCCCCAGGATCTGAAGGGACACCAGCGAGTTCACACTGATGAGAGACCATTTCAATGTTCTGACTGTGGGAAGAGCTTTAAAAGCCCCCAGGATCTGAAGGGACACCAGCGAGTTCACACTGATGAGAGACCATTTCAATGTTCTGACTGTGGGAAGAGCTTTAAAAGCCCCGGGGATCTGAAGCGACACCAGCTTGTTCACACTGGTGAGAGACCATTTCAATGTTCTGACTGTGGGAAGAGCTTTAAAAGCCTCAGGGAACTGAAGGGACACCAGCTTGTTCACACTGATGAGAGGCCATTTCAGTGTCCTAACTGTGGGAAGAACTTTAAAAGCTCAGGGCAGCTGAAGGGACATCAGCTTGTTCACACTGATGAGAGACCCTTTAAATGTTCTGACTGTGGAAAGAGCTTTAAATGCTCCGGGGAGTTGAAGATACACCAACACCTACACACTGAGGAGAGGCTGTTCACCTGCTCTGAGTGTGAGAAGGGATTCACTGAGTCATCCCACCTGCTGGTACATCAGCGAGTTCACACTGGGGAGAGACCGTTCACCTGCTCCGTGTGTGGGAAGGGATTCGCTCGGTCCTCCAACCTGCTGGTACACCAGCGAGTTCACACTGACGACAGACCCTTTAAATGTTCTGACTGTGGGAAGAGCTTTAAAAGCCCCTGGGAACTGAAGTAACACCAGTGAGTTCACACTGGGGAGAGGCCTTTCACCTGCTTTGTGTGTGGGAAGGGATTCACTCAGTCATCCCACCTCCTGTCACACCAGCTTGTTCACACTGACGAGAGACCCTTTTAATGTTCTGACTGTGGGAAGAGCTTTAAAAGCTCTAACATCCTTAACAGACACCAGCGTGTTCAAACTGATCATAGAATCTAACAGCACAGAAGGAGGTGATTCGGCCCATCGTGTCTGTGCCGGCTCTTTGAAAGTGCTGTCCAATTTAGTCCCAAACCCCAGCTTTATCCCCAGAACTCTGCAAACTAGTCCTCTTCAAGTACATGTCCAATTACCGTTTGAAAGTTCCTGTGGAACCTGATTCCAGCATCCTTTCAGATGGTGCGTTCCAGATCTTAACAACCCTCTGTGTGAAAACAATTCTCTTCATTTCCCTCTCGTTCTTTTAGCAACTATTTTAAATCTGTGACCTTTGGTAACCGACCCACTTGACAGAGTGAAGTTTCTCCCTACTTGCTCGATCAAAACCCCATATCATTTTGAACACCTCTATTAGGTCTCCTCTTAACCTTCTCTGCTCTAAGGGGAACAATCCCAACTTCTCCAATCTCTCCACATAACTGAAGTCCCTCATCCCTGGTACCATCCTGGTCAACCTCCTCTGTACCCTCTCCAAGGCCTTGACATCCTTCCTAAAGTGTGGTGCCCAGAATAGTACACAAGACTCCAGCTGAGGCCAAAACCCTGCAGCTGTACAAAACCCTGGTTAGACCACACCTGGAGTACTGTGAGCAGTTCTGGGCACCACACCTTAGGAAGGATATATTGGCCTTGGAGGGAGTGCAGCGTAGGTTTACCAGAATGATACCCGGACTTCAAGGGTTAAGTTACGGGGAGAGATTACACAAATTAGGGTTGTATTCCCTGGAATTTAGAAGGTTAAGGTGTGATCTGATCGAAGTTTTCAGGATATTAAGGGGAACAGATAGGGTAGATAGAGAGAAACTATTTCCGCTGGTTGGGGATTCTAGGACTGGGGGCATAGGCTAAAAATTAGAGCCAGACCTTTCAGGAGTGAAATTAGGAAACACTTCTACACACAAAGGGTGGTAGAAGTTTGGAACTAAGATGGGAGGGAAAGTAGTGAGTGAGGAGGACATAAAAAACCTGCAAGGGGACATAGACAGGCTAAGTAAGTCGGCAGAGATTTGGCAGATGGAATACAATACTGGAAAGTGTGAGGTTATGCACTTTGGCAGGAAAAATCATAGAGCAAGTTATTATCTTAATGGCAAGAAACTGGAAAGTATTGAATTACAAAGGGATCTGGGGGTCCTGGTGCACGAAACTCAAAAGGTTAGTATGCAGGTGCAGCAAGTGATTAAGAAGGCCAATGGAATGTTGGCTTTCATTGCTAGGGGGATAGAATATAAAAATAGGGAGGTATTGCTTCAGTTGTACAAATGTAAGAAGTCACACAACACCAGGTTATAGTCCAACAGCTTTATTTGAAATCACAAGCTTTCGGAGCGCTGCTCCTTCTTCAGGTGAAGTGGAGAAATGCATAAAGACACAGCTTATATAGTCAGAGAATCATGCCAGATGTTTACAGGTAACCTTTCCAACTGCCATTTATCGCACCTCGGCAGGGAGATAATCACAGCAGTCAAAGGTGTGAATGGTGTCCAAACAGGTCAGTCAGGGAAACATTACATCAAAGAACAATGAGGTGGGGTCACAAGGGGTCAAATATTGCAGATGCTGGGGTCTGCATGAAAAACAAAAAAACAGACAAAAAACATTTTTTTTGGCGGGAAATCACAGCAGGTCCGGCCGCATCTGTGTAGAGAGAACAAGCCAATGTCGACTCGAGTCTGGATGACCCTGCATCAGGTGGGGTTACATGTAGCGTGACATGAACCCAAGATCTCGGTTGAGGCCGTCCTCATGAGTGCGGAACTTGGCTATCAGTTTCTGCTCGACGATTTTGCGCTGTCGTGTGTCTCGAAGGCCACCTTGGAGAATGCTTACCCGAAGATCGGAGGCTGAATATCCTTGACTGCTGAAGTGTTCCCCGACTGGGAGGGAACACTCCTGCCTGGTGATTGTTGCGCGGTGTCCGTTCATCCGTTGTCGCAGTGTCTGCATGGTCTCGCCGATGTACCATGCTCCGGGGCATCCTTTCCTGCAACGTATGAGGTCGACAACGTTGGCCGAGTCACATGAGTATGTACCATGTACCTGGTGGGTGGTGTCCTCACGTGTGATGATGGTATCTGTGTTGATGATCTGGCATGTCTTGCAGAGGTTGCTGTGGCAGGGTTGTGTGATGTCGTGGTCGCTGTTCTCCTGAAAGCTGGGTAATTTGCTGCGAACGATGGTCTGTTTGAGGTTAGGCGGCTGTTTGAAAGCGAGTAGTGGAGGCGTGGGGATGGCCTTAGCGAGGTGTTCGTCGTCATCGATGACATGTTGAAGGCTGCGAAGAACATGGCGTAGTTTCTCCACTCCGGGGAAGTACTGGACAACGAAGGGTACTCTGTTGGTTGTGTCCCATGTTTGTCTTCTGAGGAGGTCTATGTGATTTTTCGCTGTGGCCCGTCGGAACTGTCGATCGACGAGTCGAGCGTCATATCCCATTCTTACAAGGGCGTCTTTCAGTGTCTGTAGGTGTCCATCGCGTTCCTCCTCGTCTGAGCAGATCCTGTGTATTCGCAGGGCTTGTCCATAGGGGATAGCTTCTTTAACGTGGTTAGGGTGGAAGCTGGAGAAGTGAAGCATCGTGAGGTTGTCCGTGGGCTTGCAGTAGAGTGAAGTGCTGAGGTGTCCATCTTTGATGGAGATTCGTGTGTCCAGGAATGAGACTGATTCTGAGGAGTAGTCCATGGTGAGTTTGATGGTGGGATGGAACTTGTTGATGTTATCGTGTAGTCTTTTCAGTGATTCTTCGCCGTGGGTCCATAGGAAGAAAATGTCGTCGATGTATCTGGTGTATAGCATTGGTTGGAGATCCTGTGCAGCGAAGAAGTCTTGCTCGAACTTGTGCATGAAGATGTTTGCGTATTGGGGTGCGAATTTGGTCCCCATGGCTGTTCCGTGTGTTTGGGTAAAGAACTGGTTGTCGAAGGTGAAGACATTGTGGTCAAGGATGAAGCGGATGAGTTGTAGGATGGCATCTGGAGATTGGCTGTTGTTGGTGTTGGGTACTGAGGCTGTCGCAGCGATGCCGTCATCGTGGGGGATACTGGTGTAGAGTGCCGAGACGTCCATCATGGCGAGGAGTGTTCCTGGTTCAACTGGTCCGTGGGTGCTGAGCTTCTGTAAGAAGTCTGTAGTGTCGCGACAGAAGCTGGGGGTTCCCTGTACGATGGGTTTCAGGATGCCCTCGACATATCCAGAGAGGTTCTCACACAGGGTTCCGCTGCCTGATGCGATAGGACGTCCAGGTGTGTTGGCTTTGTGTATCTTTGGGACGCAGTAGAAGTCTCCCACGCGGGGAGTACGTGGGATGAGAGCATGTAGGATGCTTTGAAGGTCTGGATCGAAGGTTTTGATCAGTCTGTTGAGTTGGCGGGTGTGTTCTTTGGTCGGATCTGCGGGTAACTGTCTGTAGTGTTCCTGGTTGTCCAGTTGTCGGTATACTTCTTTGCAATAGTCCGTTCTGTTCTGTATGACGATGGCACCTCCTTTGTCTGCTGGTTTGATGACGGTGTTGCGGTTGGTCTTGAGAGCGTGGATGGCGTTGCGTTGTGCTCGGGTGACATTCTGGACTGTCTTGTGAGTGCGGCTGATGAATCTGGCGTTGATGCATCTCCTGACAGCTTGAGCATACATGTCAAGCTTAGGGCAGCGACCCGCCGGAGGGGTCCAATTTGACTCTTCTTCGGTTGCTGCACTGCGGATCCCTCTGTCTGCTGTTCCGGATCATTGATTGTCTCATTGGGTTCGCTGCTGACATCAGCTGACACACCTGGACGTCCTATCGCATCAGGCAGCGGAACCCTGTGTGAGAACCTCTCTGGATATGTCGAGGGCATCCTGAAACCCATCGTACAGGGAACCCCCAGCTTCTGTCGCAACACTACAGACTTCTTACAGAAGCTCAGCACCCACGGACAAGTTGAACCAGGAACACTCCTCGCCACGATGAACGTCTCGGCACTCTACACCAGTATCCCCCACGATGACGGCATCGCTGCGACAGCCTCAGTACTCAACACCAACAACAGCCAATCTCCAGATGCCATCCTACAACTCATCCGCTTCATCCTTGACCACAATGTCTTCACCTTCGACAACCAGTTCTTTACCCAAACACACGGAACAGCCATGGGGACCAAATTCGCACCCCAATACGCAAACATCTTCATGCACAAGTTCGAGCAAGACTTCTTCGCTGCACAGGATCTCCAACCAACGCTATACACCAGATACATCGACGACATTTTCTTCCTATGGACCCACGGTGAAGAATCACTGAAAAGACTACACGATAACATCAACAAGTTCCATCCCACCATCAAACTCACCATGGACTACTCCTCAGAATCAGTCTCATTCCTGGACACACGAATCTCCATCAAAGACGGACACCTCAGCACTTCACTCTACCGCAAGCCCACGGACAACCTCACGATGCTTCACTTCTCCAGCTTCCACCCTAACCACGTTAAAGAAGCTATCCCCTATGGACAAGCCCTGCGAATACACAGGATCTGCTCAGACGAGGAGGAACGCGATGGACACCTACAGACACTGAAAGACGCCCTTGTAAGAATGGGATATGACGCTCGACTCGTCGATCGACAGTTCCGACGGGCCACAGCGAAAAATCGCATAGACCTCCTCAGAAGACAAACATGGGACACAACCAACAGAGTACCCTTCGTCGTCCAGTACTTCCCCGGAGCGGAGAAACTACGCCATGTTCTTCGCAGCCTTCAACATGTCATCGATGACGACGAACACCTCGCTAAGGCCATCCCCACGCCTCCACTACTCGCTTTCAAACAGCCGCCTAACCTCAAACAGACCATCGTTCGCAGCAAATTACCCAGCTTTCAGGAGAACAGCGACCACGACACCACACAACCCTGCCACAGCAACCTCTGCAAGACATGCCAGATCATCAACACAGATACCATCATCACACGTGAGGACACCACCCACCAGGTACATGGTACATACTCATGTGACTCGGCCAACGTTGTCTACCTCATACGTTGCAGGAAAGGATGCCCCGGAGCATGGTACATCGGCGAGACCATGCAGACACTGCGACAACGGATGAACGGACACCGCGCAACAATCACCAGGCAGGAGTGTTCCCTCCCAGTCAGGGAACACTTCAGCAGTCAAGGACATTCAGCCTCCGATCTTTGGGTAAGCATTCTCCAAGGTGGCCTTCGAGACACACGACAACGCAAAATCGTCGAGCAGAAACTGATAGCCAAGTTCCGCACTCATGAGGACGGCCTCAACCGAGATCTTGGGTTCATGTCACGCTACATGTAACCCCACCTGATGCAGGGTCATCCAGACTCGAGTCAACATTGGCTTGTTCTCTCTACACAGATGCGGCCGGACCTGCTGTGATTTCCAGCCAAAAAAAATGTTTTTTGTCTGTTTTTTTGTTTTTCATACAGACCCCAGCATCTGCAATATTTGACCCCTTGTGACCCCACCTCATTGTTCTTTGATGTAATGTTTCCCTGACTGACCTGTTTGGACACCATTCACACCTTTGACTGCTGTGATTATCTCTCTGCCGAGGTGCGATAAATGGAAGTTGGAAAGGTTACCTGTAAACATCTGACATGAATCTCTGACTATATAAGCTGTGTCTTTATGCATTTCTCCACTTCACCTGAAGAAGGAGCAGCGCTCCGAAAGCTTGTGATTTCAAATAAAGCTGTTGGACTATAACCTGGTGTTGTGTGACTTCTTACATTTGTCCACCCCAGTCCAACTCCGGCATCTCCACACCATCAGTTGTACAAGGTATTGGTGAGACCGCACCTGGAATACTGCGTACAGTTTTGGTGTCCATACTTAAGAAAGGACATACTTGCTCTCGAGTCAGTACAAAGAAGGTTCACTCGGTTAATCCCGGGGATGAGGGGATGGACATATGAGGAGAGGTTGAGTAGATTGGGACTCTACTCATTGGAGTTCAGAAGAATGAGAGGCGATCTTATTGAAACATATAAGATTGTGAAGGGGTTGGATTGGGTGGATGCGGGGAGGATGTTCCCGATGATGGGTGAAACTAGAACTAGGGGGCATAGTCTTAGAATAAGGGGCTGCTCTTTCAAAACTGAGATGAGGAGGAACTACTTCACCGGGTGACTTGTTAACTTTGAGTGATGACAACCTATTGAGCACCTCCTTTCTATCTATTGTTATCCAATTTCTCTACTCTCCCCTCTACTGCGACATTAACTTCATCCTCTTTTGTGGAGACAGATGCTAAGTACTCATTCAGTGTGTCAGCCATGCCCTCTGCCTCCGTATGATGAGCTCCTATTTGGTCCCTTATCGGCCCCACCATTCCTTTAACTATCCTTTTACTTTTCATATGTTTATAGAAGATTTTTAGGTTCTCTTTTATGTTACTGATGCGCTATCAATTACTCATAAAAGACGGAGAGTTAGGAGAGTAACTAAAAGGCTTTTATTAACAAAGAACAGAGCATGCCTCTCGTGGTTGACTGGTTTCCAAGAAGGCAGGGGGCTGCAGAGCAGTCACCTTTATACCTGGGCATGTGGGTGGAGCCAGGGGCGGAGCCAGCTGAGGCATGCATAGATACAACAGTGTGCAACAACAACAACGGTGAACAACAATAACAGTGGTTTACCACATTCACCCCTTGTTTAAAATTGAGTCCGACGGGGTGAAGTGTACTAAAGGTTCGTGTAAGTAAGTCTATCAGGTGGCCTTGTATGCCATCCCGATCGTCGTGGTGGCGGCGGTGATGGTGCAGCATCCAACGTTGAATCTGGCGTCTCATTGAGTGGTTGGGTGGTGAATGACGGGTCCTGGGGCTGCGGCATGCCGTCTACAGGGGTTGGGTTGTGGGTAGTGGTGGATGGCAATGGTAGTGTTTCAGGGGCACCTGAAGGTGCGAGGTCTCGTATGGAGACTGTGTCCTCCCGCCCGTCCGGGTATGCCACGTAAGCATACTGGGGGTTGGCGTGGAGGAGGCGCACCCTCTCGACCAGGGGGTCCATTTTATGGGACCTCACGTGCTTCCGCAGTAGGACGGGTCCTGGAGACGTCAGCCATGTCGGTAGCGAGGTCCCCGATGTGGACTTCCAGGGGAAAGTGAACATTTTTTCATGGGGGGTGGCATTGGTGGCCGTACAAAGCAGTGACCGAATGGAGTGGAGCGCCGCAGGGAGGACCTCCTGCCAGCGAGAGGTCGGAAGGCCCTTAGATTTTAAGTTTAAGAGGACGGCCTTCCAAACCATCGCATTCTCTCTTTCCACCTGGCCGTTCCCCCGGGGGTTGTAGCTGGTGGTTCTGCTTGTAGCAATACCTCTCATGAGCAGGTACTGACGGAGTTCGTCGCTCATAAAGGATGAGCCCCGGTCGCTATGGATATAGCTAGGGAAGCCGAACAAGGCGAAAAGGTCATTCAGACATTTAATGACCGTGGTACTGGTCATGTCTGGGCAAGGGATGGCAAACGGGAAACGGGAGTACTCATCAATTATGTTGAGGAAGTACACGTTGCGGTCAGAGGAGGGGAGGGGCCCTTTAAAATCGACGCTCAGGCGCTCGAAGGGGCGAGTGGCCTTGATCAGGCTTGCTCTGTCTGGCCTATAAAAATGCGGTTTGCACTCGGCACAGATTTGGCAGTTCCTGGTCATGGTCCTGACCTCCTCGATGGAGTAGGGCAGGTTACGGGATTTGATGAAATGGAAGAAGCTTGTGACCCCCGGGTGGCAGAGGTCATTGTGGAGGGTCTGCAGTCTATCAACCTGCGCGTTGGTGCATGTACCACGTGATAGGGCATCTGGGGGCTCATTGAGTTTCCCGGGCCGGTACAAGATATCGTAATTGTAGGTGGAGAGTTCAATTCTCCACCTCAAGATCTTGTCGTTCTTGATTTTGCCCCTCTGCTTATTATTAAACATAAAAGCTACTGAACGCTGGTCAGTGAGCAGGGTAAATCGTTTTCCAGCCAGGTAATGCCTCCAATGTCGCACCGCTTCCACAATGGCCTGGGCCTCCTTTTCGACAGAGGAGTGTCGAATCTCGGGGCCCTGGAGGGTCCTTGAGAAAAAGGCCATGGGTCTCCCCGCCTGGTTAAGGGTTGCAGCTAGGGCGAAGTCGGATGCGTCGCTCTCCACTTGGAAAGGGATGGACTCATCCACTGCGTGCATTGTGGCCTTCGCAATATCTCTTTTTATGAGAGTGAAGGCTGCACATGCCTCTGCTGTCAGGGGGAAGGAGGTGGACTTGATGAGGGGTCTGGCTTTGTCCGCATAGTTGGGCACCCACTGAGCATAGTAAGAGAAAAACCCTAGGCATCTCTTCAGTGCTTTTTGGCAGTGGGGGAGGGGGAGCTCCATAAGGGGGCGCATTCTGTCGGGGTCGGAGCCGATGACTCCGTTCTCCACTACGCAGCCAAGAATGGCGAGGCGCGTGGTGCGAAACATACATTTGTCCTTGTTGTATGTTAGATTCAGCCGCTGGGCCGTACGGAGGAATTTCTCTAGGTTAACGTCATGGTCCTGCTGGTCGTGGCCGCAGACGGTGACGTTGTCTAGATAGGGGAAGGTGGCCTGCTGCGCGTTCTGGTCAACCATTCGGTCCATCTCCCTTTGGAAGACCGAAACCCCGTTGGTGACGCCGAAGGGGACTCAGAGGAAGTGGTAGAGACGACCGTCAGCTTCAAAAGCTGTGTACTGGCGGTCCTCAGCCCTGATGGGGAGCTGGTGGTATGCCAACTTCAGATCAATCGTCGAGAACACCCGGTATTGTGCTATCTGATTGAACATTTCAGATATGCGTGGGAGTGGGTATGCATCTAACTGGGTGTAGCGATTGATCGTCTGGCTGTAGTCAATAACTAGGCACTGTTTTTCGCCAGTCTTCACTACCACCACTTGTGCTCGCCATGGGCTAGTGCTACCCTCAATAATCCCTTCCTTCAGGAGTCTTGCTACTTCGGATTTAATGAAGCTCCTATCCCCGGCACTGTACCGCCTGCTTTTGGTAGCGATGGGCTTACAATCGCGGGTGAGGTTAGCGAACAAGGGGGGGGGACTTTAAGCGTGGAGAGGCTGCAAATGGTGCGCGGCGGGCGATTTAAAAGCTGCTGGCTGCAGACTGTGAGTGGGGGGAGGGGTCCGCCGTACACTAATGTGACACTTTTAAGGTGGCACTGAAAATCCAACCCCAGTAGAACGGCAGCGCAGAGATGGGGCAGGACAAGAAGTTTAAAATTTTTGTATTCTGTGCCCATTACTGAAAGGGTCACTACACAGTAGCCACCGACGTCTGCTGAATGGGATTTGGAAGCCATAGAGATCCGATGGCGCGTTGGCAGGACCGGGAGAGAGTAACTGCGCACCGTGTCGGGGTGGATAAAGCTCTCTGTGCTCCCGCTGTCGAAAAGGCAGGTAGTGGCCCGGCCGTTTACCGTAATGTCCATCATGGACCTGGACAGTTGGTGAGGGAGAGATTGGTCCAGCATCACGGAGGCCAGCGTATGGTCGAGCGAGTCGCTGTGGTCGTCAGACGAGGCGGTGGTTGAGTCCGGGTCACCCGCGATTGGAGTTGGAGGCGTCCAAGATGGCGGACAAAGTGGCTGCGCCCATGATCCCGATCCCCACGCGGCTGGAGGTGTCCAAGATGGCGGACAAGATGGCTGCCCCCACGGTTCACACGCGGCGCTGCTGGCGTTAGCGGTTTTACCTTTGGAGGCGCTGACGTAGTGTCCTTTCTTCCTGCAGCCAGAGCAGGTAGCATTTTTCGCCGGGCAGCGTGCTCTGGGGTGTTTTGCCTGGCCACAAAAGTAACATTTCGGGCCCTTGGACATCGCTGCAGCAGTTGGTGCCGGGGGTGGCGGTCCCATGACCCAAGGTTGCGGCGTCCACGGTGCGGAGCGGTTAGGGGAGAATGCGTCCATATTCCGGTGGGCCGCGTCTAGCGAGAGCGCGAGGGACACTGCCTTCTTCAGGTCGATTTCGCCCTTCTCCAACAGTCTCTGCCGGGAGTAGTCGGACTTGAGGCCCGCAATGAAAGCATCTCGGATAAGTCCCTCCGTGTGTGTCGCGGCCGATTCCTCTTTACAATCGCAGGCTCGGCCGAGTATCTGTAGTGCCCGTAGGAATGCCTCCACCGATTCCCCAGACTGCTGTTTGCGGGATCTCAGGAGGTGTCTGGCATAAACCGTATTTACCGGGCGTGTATATTGTCCTTTTAGCAGATCGATAGCCGCCGCGTAGGTAGTCGCGTCCTGGATGAGCGTGTAGACTTGGTGGCCCACCTTGGAGGCCAGGATTTTTAGTTTGTTTCCATCTAGTGTCACGGCTGAGGCTTCCAGGTAAGCTTCGAAGCAACGCAGCCATTGTGCGAACTTGGTAGACGAACCCGCCTCTTGAGGGTCTAGGTCCAGGCATGTTGGTCTGAGGGCATGCAGCAGCGCCTGCTGCTCAGCGTTTGGTGCCGTCATTTGCTGCAGCGCCTGCCGCTCAGTGTTTGGTGCCGACATTTTGTTTTTGTTAATAAAATTGATGCGCTATCAATTACTCATAAAAGATGTAGAGTTAGGAGAGTAACTAAAAGGCTTTTATTAACAAAGAACAGAGCATGCCTCTCGTGGTTGACTGGTTTCCAAGAAGGCAGGGGGCTGCAGAGCAGTCACCTTTATACCTGGGCATGTGGGTGGAGCCAGGGGCGGAGCCAGCTGAGGCATGCATAGATACAACAGTGTGCAACAACAACAACAACGGTGAACAACAATAACAGTGGTTTAACCACAGTTACCCGCTAATCTTTTTTCATATTGTCTCTTTGCCCTTATATTCTGTTACATTTCCCCCCCGCACTCTCTGTATTCTGTCTAGTTTTTGACTGTATTCTGTACCTGACATTTGTTGTAAACCTTTTTCTGTTTTATTCTAACCTCGATATCCTTTCTCATCCAGGGAGCTCTAGCTTTGGATGCCCCATCTTTCCTCCTTATGAGAATATGCTTGGTTTGTACCCGAACTGTCTCAGCCTTGAAGGCCTGCCATTGGTCATTCACTGTTTTCCTGGACAATCTTTTTTCCAGTCCACCTGTGCTCGATCCCTTCTCAAATCACTGAAATTGATTCTCTTCCAGCTGGGTATTTTCACTGTTGATTTTTCTTTGTCCCTTTCCATAACTACTTTAAACCTAATGATATTGTGATCACTGTTAACCAGATCCCTCCTGCCGCAGAACCTATGAGAGATCCTTTAAATGTTCTGACTGTGCAAAGAGGTTTCAGAGTTCATCCAACCTGCTGAGTCACCAGCAAGTTCACACAGATCGTCAAAGAAAGGAAGATGTTTTAGAAAGTCTGGCGGCACTAAAAGTTCGCAGCCATCTCAGAATAGTGTCCCTTTAATTACAATCTCGTAAAACAAGAAGAATCGCTGTCCCTTTAACTACCACAAATCCCTGTGTGGAGGAGAGGGGGAGATACAGTCTGTCCCAGTAACTGTCGCACAACAGAATTAGCGACCCCCCCCCCACTCCCTGCTTTTCCTCAAGTGTCTCATCCTTAAAATTATCATCCTTGTTTTCAAATCCCTCTGTGGCCCCGCCCCTCCCTATCTCTGTAATCTCTTTCAGCCCCACAACCCCCCGAGATATCTACGCTCCTCGAATTCTGGCCTCTTGAGCATCCCCGATTTTAATCGCTCCACCATTGGTGGCCGTGCCTTCAGTTGCCTGGGCCCTAAGCTCTGGAATTCCTTCCCTAAACCTCTCCATCTCTCTGCCTCTCTCTCCTTCTTTAAGATGCTCCTTAAACCTACCTCTTTGACCAAGCTTTTGGTCATCTGCCTGAATATCTCCTTATGTGGCTCGGTGTCAAATTTTGTTTTATAACGCTCCTGTGAAGAGCCTTGGGACATTTTACTACATTAAAGGCGCTTTATAAATACAAGTGGTTGTTGTTGTTTCCTGAAACTGATAATAAATTCCCCAGAGGGAAAGAAACTTGTACTTTTACTCCTAAATATTAAAAAGTTTATTCTTCAGAAGCATCCACGTTTATTTGCTTTTATTGATGAATTTAAAAAGTCTCTATTAAAACCTGAGCCAGTGTGTTGTGACACAAAGAGCCTTGTGTCCAATAAGGGGAATAAAGGCCCACAGCCTCCCCTGGCCCCGGGCCCTGAACAAGGGACTGGAGAAACTCGCTGCCCTGCGGATCAGACAATCAGCCGGTGCTAGTCCCGCCCCTCGGGCTCCCCGATTGGTTGGAGGACCCACCGCCGGCTCGCTCCTCCAGCCCTGCTCACTCCCTGTTGGTCGGAAGCTCCCGTCAATCAGGCCGTGGGCCCAGGTCACGAGTCCCTCGCCGACTTTACAAAGGCTCACGCGGTTGCCGGGCGGAGCTGCAGGTCGGCGGGAGGGGGGTCGGGAGATTAATAAACTGCGGGTAGGCCGCGCCACAGTGTTTATAATGCTGGAGAACGGCCTCAGGCCCGAATGAGATCCAGCGGCCCGGTCTGTGTTCCGCCGGACGGCAGCGGTGAGGCTTTTTCTCGATGACAGGCCCGGGTTACGCGCCGCCAGCTTGGTGGAGGAAGGACAGACCGGTTCTACCTGCAGCACGGCGCATGCACGGCCATCTTTGTACAGGAACAGAGAGTGGGCAGGGCTTCAGGGTCCCAGTGACCCGGAGTGACAATCATTGACTCATTGATTTTATTCTCACTTTGCACACAGCGGGTTTAGAACTGAACCCAGCCAGAACAGAGGGAGTGGGAAAACTGGGAGTGGAGGAAAGAAATGTTGGAGATGGTGCGATGGGTTTGGATTTCAGCACAGGGAGGAGGGAGAGTGTGTGGGATGGGGATTTACCACTTTGGGGGAACAAGAGAGGAAAGAATGTTCCATAGAAACTAGAATTGTCTGTTCTGAATTTCTATCCTGTACTTACTTACAGTGATGACTTTTGTAAACTCCTTTTACAGGGTATTAGAAGGGGAGGATTTAAAGACTGAAAACTCAAACCAAACATAGAAGATAGGAGCAGGAGTAGGCCATTCGGCCCCTCGAGCCTGCTCCGCCATTCAATGAGATCATGGCTGATCATCCAAATTCAGTACCCCGTTCCTGCTTTCTCTCCATATCCCTTGATCCCTTTAGCCTTAAGAAATATATCTAACTCCTTCTTGAATACATTTAATGAATTGGCCTCTACTGCCTTCTATGGTAGAGAATTCCATAGGTTCACCACCTCTGGGTGAAGAAATTCCTCCTCATCTCTGTCCTAAATAGCTTACCCCTTATCCTTAAACTCTGACCCCTGGTTCTGGACTCCCCGACCATCGGGAACATCCTTCCAGCATCTAGTCTGTCTAGTCCTGTTAGAATTTTATAAGTTTCAATGAGATCCCCTCTCATTCTTCTAAAGTCCAGCGAGTATAAGCCCAATCGACCCAATCTCTCCTCATACGTCATTCCTGCCATCCTAGGTATCAGCCTGGTGAATCTTCGCTGCACTCCCTCCATGGCAAGAACATCTTTCCTCAGATAAGGCGACCAAAACTGCACACAATACTCAAGATGTAGTCTCACCAAGGCCCTGTACAACTGCAGCAAGACATCCTTGTTACTGTACTCGAACCCTCTCGCTACGAAGGCCAACATACCACTTGCCTTCTTAACCACCTGCTGCACCTGCATGCTTACCTTCAGCGACTGGTGCACAAGGACACCCAGGTCTCGTTGCACTTCCCCTTCTCCCAATCTATTGCCATTCAGATAATAATTTGCCTTCCTGTTTTTGACACCAAAGTGGATAACGTCACATTTATCCATGTTATATTGCATCTGCCATGCTTCTGCCCAATCACCCAACCTGTCCAAATCATAATGGAGTTTCTCAGCATCCTCCTCACAGCACACATGCCCACCCAGCTTTGTGTCGTCTGCAAACCTGGAGATATTACATCGAGTTCCCTTGTCTAGATCATTAATATATATTGTGAATAGCTGGGGTCCAAGGACCTACCCCTGCGGTACCCCAGTAGTCACTGCCTGCCACTCTGAAAAAAACCCGTTTATTCCAACTCTTTGCTTTCTGTCTGCCAACCAGTTTTCTATCCAAGTCAATAACTTGCCCCATCACAACACTATCTGACAGAGTCACTTGATTTATCAGGACCTGAATATCATTGGCCTTTTCCTCTGTGGGAAAAGATTTCAAACATCAGTGTGACTGGAAAAGCACCGAGATACACACACACCGAGTGAGAGTGTTCCAGTGCACTGACTGTGGGAAGAGCTTTAACACAGCCTGAAAAATCATCGCACTATTCACAGCGGGGAGAAACCGTACATGTGTTCTGTGTGTGGACGAGGCTTCAACCGATTGTCCAACCTGCAGAGACACAAGGACAACCACACCATAGAGAAACCGTGGAAATGTGGGGACTGTGGGAAGGGATTCAATTCCCCATCCCACCTGGAAACTCATCGATGCAGTCACACCGGGGAGTGGCCGTTCACCTGCTCCGTGTGTGGAAATGGATTCACTAGGTTATCCCACCTGCTGCAACACCAGCGAGTTCACAGTGGGGAGAGGCTGTTCACCTGCTCCGTGTGTGGGAAGAGATTCACTCAGTCATCCACCCTGCAGAAACACCAGCTTGTTCACTCTGATAAGAGACCTTTTAAATGTTCTAAGTGTGAGCTGAGCTTTAAAAGTGCAAGTGGTCTGCTGAGACACCAACGCATTCCATTCACCTGCTCCAAGTGTGGGAAGGGATTCACTAATTCATCCAACCTGCTGATACACCAGCGAGTTCACACTAAGGAGAGATCATTTAAATGCCTGGGCTGCGGGAAGTGCTATAAAAGTTCCGGGGAACTGATGTGCCATCAACGTATTCACAGTGACGAGAGGCCGTTCAGGCGCTCTCACTGCGGGACTGGGTTCAGGCAGTCATCTGAACTCACTGTACACCAGCGCACTCACACTGGAGAGAGGTGTTCACCTGCTCCGTGTGTGGGAAGAGATTCACTCGCTCATCCCACCTCACTGATCATCAACTTGTTCACACTAATGAAAGACCTTTTAAATGTTCTGACTGAGAAGAGCTTTAAAAGCAAAAGGAAACTGATGCAACACCAACGTACTCACACTGGGGAGAGGCCATTCACCTGCTCTGTGGGCGGGGAGGGATTCAATCGGTCATCCAACCTGCTGAGACACCAGCCAGTTCACAAGTGACTGCAGGGGTTGGATTCTGCTGTTGTTGCTGCTGTTAATCACATCCAGGACTGAACCTTGTTCATTCTGACAGTTGGGTTTTGTTTCTGCTGAAGTTAATAACCCTATAACTGGGCTGACGTTTAATATTCCGGATATGTGTCAAATAAATCAGCTTTGTTTTCAATGCATTTTAGATTTTTGTCTTCTCACCTGAGTGTTTAGCATCACCTGGCTGGAGCTCACTACTACACAGAAGTATCAGTAGGAGAGCATTTTGGTGACAGTGACCATAATTCGGTGAGATTTAAGGTAGTCATGGAAAAGGACAAAGATGGACTGGAAATAAAGGTTCTAAATTGGGGGAAGGCCGATTTTAATATGATAAGGCAGGATCTGGCCAAAGTGGACTGGGATCATCTACTTGTCGGAAAATCCACGTCAGAGCAGTGGGAGTCATTCAGAAAGGAAATAGAGAGTGTACAATGCCAACATGTTCCTGTAAAGGTCAAGGGTGGGACCAGCAAGTCCAGGGAACCCTGGATGTCAAGGGATATACAAGAATTGATTAGGAAAAAAAGGGAGGCTTTTGGCAGATACAAAGGACTAAAAACAGTGGAAGCCCTAGAGGAGTATAGAATGTGCAGGGGGGTACTTAAAAAAGAAATTAGGAGAGCGAAGAGGGGGCATGAAAAAACACTGGTGTGCAAAATAAAGGAAAATCCCAAGGTGTTTTATAAGTATATTAATGGCAAGAGGATAACCAGGGAAAGAGTAGGGCCCATAAGGAACCAAAGTGGCAATCTGTGTGTAGAGCCAGAAGATGTAGGTGAGGTTGTAAATGAATATTTTGCATCTGTGTTCACTATGGAGAAGGAATAGGCATAGAAATCAGGCAGGGGGATTGTGATTTACTTGAACAAATTAGCATTGAGAGGGAGGAGGTACTAGCGGTTTTAGGGGGCTTAAAAGTGGATAAATCCCCAGGCCCAGACGAGATGTATCCCAGGTTGCTCTGTGAGGCAAGGGAGGAGATTGCAGGGCCTCTGACATAAATTTTCAGAACCTCTCTGGCCACAGGGGAGGTGCCAGAGGACTGGAGGACAGCTAACGTAGTACCATTATTCAGGAAGAGTAGTAGGGATAAACCAGGGAATTACAGGCCAGTGAGCCTAACATCAGTGGTAGGGAAATTATTGGAAACAATTCTGAGGGACAGAATTAGTCTCCACTTGGGGAGGCAAGGATTAATCAAGGATAGTCAGCATGGCTTTGTCAGGGGGAGATCATGTCTAACCAATTTGATTGAATTTTTCGAGGGGGTGACTAGGTGTGTGGCTGAGGGTAGTGCAGTTGATGTAGTCTACATGGACTTCAGTAAGGCTTTTGACAAAGTCCCGCATGGGAGACTGGTCAAGAAGGCAAGAGCCCATGGGAGCCAGGGCAATTTGGCACATTGGATCTGAAATTGGCTTAGTGGCAGGAGGCAGAGGGTGATGGTCGAAGGTTGTTTTTGTGACTGGAAGCCTGTGTCCAGTGGTGTACCGCAGGGATCGGTTCTGGGTCCCTTGCTGTTTGTAGTGTACATTAATGACTTAGATATGAATGTAGGAGGTATGATCAGTAAGTTTGCAGATGACACGAAAATTGGTGGGGTGGTAAATAGCGAGGAGGGAAGCCTCAGGCTACAGGATGATATAGACGGGTTGGTCAGATGGGCAGAACAGTGGCAAATGGAATTTAATCCTGAAAAGTGTGAGGTGATGCATTTTGGGAGGACTAACAAGGCAAGGGAATACACAATGAATGGTAGGACCCTAGGAAGGACAGAGGATCAGAGGGACCTTGGTATGCATGTATATAGATTCCTGAAGGCAGCAGGACAGGTAGATAAGGTGGTTAAGAAGGCATATGCGATACTTGCCTTCATTAGCTGAGGCATAGAATATAAGAGCAGGGAGGTTATGATGGAGCTGTACAAAACGCTAGTTAGGCCACAGCTGGAATACTGTGTGCAGTTCTGATCGTCACACTATAGGAAGGATGTGATTGCATTGGAGAGGGTGCAGAGGGGATTCACCAGGATGTTACCTGGGCTGCAGCGGGTTGGGGTTGTTTTCCTTAGAGCAGAGAAGGCTGAGGGGGGACCTGATTGAGGTGTACAAAATTATGAGGGGCATAGATAGGGTAGATAGAAAGGAACTTTTCCCCTTAGTAGAGGGGTCAATAACCAGGTGACATAGTTTCAAGGTAAGGGGCAGGAGGTTTTGAGGGGATTTGAGGAAAAACTTTATCACCCAGAGGGTGGTTGGAATCTGGAACTCACTGCCTGAAAGGGTGGTAGAGGCAGGAACCCTCACAACATTCAAGCAGCATTTAGATGAGCACTTGAAACGCCGTAGCATACAAGGCTGCGGACCAAGTGCTGGAAAATGGGATTAGAATAGACAGGGCTTGATGGCTGGCGCGGACACGATGGGCCGAAGGGCCTCTTTCTGTGCTGTACAACTCTATGACTCTATGAGAAAGGACAATCTGGGGGAGGATCATACGGCGGGAACAGAACTTCAGCCTGGACAGAGTCCTTCAGGGCCACACTGAGAGGGGCAAACGGCACTTTGGTCTTTCTCGTCTCTCTTCACTGACAGCAAAGTCTCCGTGTGGATTAATCTTGAGGCCTGTAAGAAACGTGTCCCAGCCGCTCTCTTCCATGGTTCAGAGCTCCTAGGCACAGAATAGAAGGCTCCTTTACAACTGTGTTTAGAGTCAGGAAGAACAATGGCGAATGCTGGAAACGTGCTGTCAAATCAGAGATTGGTGTCAAACTGCAATCAGTTCCCGACTGAAAGTGAAACAGCAGGTTTAGGTTTCTAGTCTAAAAATGACTGTGGTAATTATTCTATGAAGATTTAACGTGTTTGTGTGACAGTCCTGCGTCTACGATTTTAAGGCAGGCGTTAATTCGATTAAAATGAACCTGTTTAAAATAAATTGGTTAGTCTGCATTAAAATAGCAGACGGAGGAGTTCACAGGAGCATGTTAACTGCTGGTACAATTATACAACAGACATTTGATCTCCAGATAAAGAAGGACCTGCAGCGTGTTTCCAGGAATTCCCTGTTTTATTGATGTGTGTGTCAGACACCAGGATAACTAAAAATACACGACCCGGAACATCCATGGGAGTGCGATCCCGACAGTTACTCTGGGATCACTCCCGCTGTGGAACTCCACCACTGACCCTGCTGAAGGTTGTAGGCTCAGGGAGTGGGGCCTCCAGGAGTGGACGGTAAGAAAGCTGGGCTTCAGTATCCTGACAAATATATGGTGAGGAACCAGAGGAATCCTTATTAAGGAACTGTGTGGGGTTTTACCGGCCAGCGTAGGTCTTGGGGTGAATGATGCCTGACTCCCCGAACTGTCTTACATTGAACCCAGTTCAGATCAAGGTGAGTTCAGTTTACAGGAAAATAGGGACAAATATCACCCACAATTGAGGGAGTCAAAAGCAGCCATTAGAGAAGCTCAGAGATCTTTTGGAAGATGATGCACAATTGTGGAAATAATAGTAAAAGCTTTTCCAGCTATGTCAGGAGTCAGAAGACATAGTTACACAGAGTTACATAGAATTACAGAGTCTACAGCACAGGAACAGGCCATTCGGCCCAACTGGTCAATGCCGGTGTTTCTGCTCCACACGAGTCTCCTCCCACCACTCTTCATCTAACCCTATTAGCATATCCTTCTATTCCTTTCTCCCTCATGGGCTTATCTACCTTCCCCATGAATGTATCTGTGTTATTCGCCTCAACTACTCCTTGTGGTAGCACGTTCCACATTCTGACCTCTCTTTGGGTAAAGAAGTTTCTCCTGAATTCCCCATTGGATTTATTAGAGACGGTGTTATATTTATGACCTGTAGTTTTGGACTCCCCCACGAGTGGAAACATTTTCTCCAGGTCCACCCGATATAACCTTTTCATCATCTTAAAGACCTCGATCAGGTCACCCATCGGCCTTCTCTTTATTCTAGAGAAAAGAGCCCCAGCCTGTTCAGCCTTTCCTGATAAGTATATCCTCTCAGTTCTAGGATCATCCTTGCAAAGCCTTTTTCCACCTTCTCCAGTGTCTCTATATCCTTTTTATAATATGGAGACCAGAACTGTGCACTACTCCAAGTGTGGTCTAACCAATGTCCTATACAAGTTTAACATCACTTTGCTGCTTTTTAATTCTATCCCTCTAGAAATGATCCCCAGTCCATTGTTGGCTCCTGTTATGGCCTCATTAACCTGCGTCGCTACCTTTAGTGATTTGTGTATCTGGACCCCGAGATCCCTTTGCTCCTCTACCCCATTTAGACTCTTATTTTCCAAGTAGTTTGTGGCCTTCCTATTATTCCTACCAAAATGCACCACCTATCTTAAAATTCATTTGCTAATTACCCTTCCATTCTGCAAGCTTGATAATGTCCTCTTGTATTTTGTAACAGTCTTCCTCAGTATTAATGATGAGCAAGGTCAGAGAATGCAGTCAGGGGACATATAGCAGAATGGATTGCTGGCTGGCTTCAGGACAGAAAGCAGAGAGTAGGAGTAAAGGGTAGCTATTCACAGTGGCAGAAGGTGGGTGGTGGTGTTCCACAAGGATCAGTGCTGGGACCACTGTTGGTCACAATTTATATTAACGATTCAGACTTTGGAATCAAAAACACAATTTCTAAATTTGCAGATGACACCAAATTGGGGGGTTAGTCAATACTGAGGAGGACTGCAACAAATGACAGGAGGACATTAATAAACTTGCAGAATGGGTAGATAATTGACAAATTAAGTTCAACACAGATAAATGTGAGGTAATACATTTTGGTCGGAAGAATAGGGAGGTCACTTATCACTTGGAGGGTGCGAGTCTAGGTGGGGTAGAGGAACAAAGGGATCTCGAATTCTCAAAAGGGAGTACAAATTCACAAATCACTAAAAGTTGCGACACAGGTTAGCAAGGCCATAAAAAAAGCAAACCAAGCACTAGGGTTTATTTCTAGAGGGATAGAATTGAAAAGTAGGGAAGTTATGCTAAATCTGTATCGAACTATATTGGACTGGGTACTGTGCAATGAGAAGGGACTAATCAGTAATCTTGTTGTACGGGGACCCTTGGGTCAGAGCGATCATAACATGATCGATTTCTCACTCGAAATGGAGAGCGAAGAAATTGACTCAGAGACTAAGGTCCTGAATTTAAACAAGGGGAATTATGATGCCATGAGACGGGAACTGAGTAGGTCTGATTGGACAACGTTCCTGGGAGGACTGGAGGTAGATAAACAATGGCAAACATTTAAAGATAGAATGACAAAATTGCAAAAATTGTTTATACCAATCTGGCATAAAAGGAAATCTAAAAAGGTGACTCAACCGTGGATAACAGGGGAAATTAGAGACAGCATAAAATCCAAAGATAGGGCGTATAAAATAGCCAAAAAAAGCGCCAGAGCGGAAGATTGGGAACAGTTTAAGATAGAGCAAAGGAGGGCAAAGAGCATGATCAAGAGGGGCAAAATAGCTTACGAAAACAAGCTGGCGGAAAATATAAAAACTAACTCCAAAAGCTTTTATAAATATATCAAAAGGAAAAGACTGGTGAAAACCAAAGTTGGTCCATTGCAGTCAGATACGGGGGAATATATAATGGGAAATAAGGAAATGGCAGATCAACTAAATGCATACTTTGGGTCAGTCTTTACGAAGGAAGACACAAAAAACCTCCCTGGGATATCGGGAAAAATAGGGACATTGGCAAAGGAGGAACTGACGCAAATCAATATCTCTAAGGATATGGTGTTAAGGAAGCTAAAGGGATTGAAGGTGGACAAATCCCCAGGGCCTGATAACATGCATCCTAGGGTACTGAAGGAGGTGGCCCTAGAGATAGCGGATGCACTAAGGATGATTTTTCAGAATTCATTAGACTCGGGAACAGTGCCGATGGATTGGAGGGTAGCTAACGTTACCCCACTATTCAAAAAGGGGGGTAGGGAAAAAGCAGGTAATTACAGACCTGTAAGCCTTACATCAGTTGTGGGCAAAATGCTGGAGTCCATCATTAAGGATGAAATAGCGGAGCACTTAGCAAATGGGGACAGGATAGGACAGAGTCAACATGGATTTACAAAGGGTAAATCGTGCTTGACTAATCTATTGGAATTTTTTGAGGGAGTAACTGGTAGAATAGATGGGGGAGAGCCAGTAGATGTGGTGTACCTGGACTTCCAAAAGGCCTTCGATAAGGTCCCACATAAAAGATTAGCATGGAAAATTGAGGCTCATGGGATAAAGGGGAAAGTTTTGGCGTGGATAGGGAACTGGCTGTCAGATAGAAAACAGAGAGTTGGAATAAACGGCTCATTTTCTGAATGGCAGGCAGTAACAAGTGGGGTACCACAGGGATCTGTCCTGGGCCCCCAGCTGTTCACAATTTACATTAATGACCTGGATCAGGGAGTCGGATGCAGCATTTCCAAATTTGCAGACGACACTAAACTAGGAGGGGGGGTGGGCTCAGAGGAAGAGACCAGGAAGCTCCAGAGCGATTTGGACAGACTGGGCGATTGGGCGGATAAATGACAGATGCACTATAATGTGGACAAGTGCGAAGTTATCCACCTTGGGTGCAGGAACGGGAGGGCAAATTATTATTTAAATGGCAATAGATTGGGAGAGGGGGAAGTACAGAGAGACCTGGGTGTTCTTGTACACCAGTCACTGAAGGCGAGCATGCAGGTGCAACAGGCGGTCAAGAAGGCAAACGGTATGCTGGCCTTCATAGCAAAAGGGTTAGAATACAGGAACAGGGATACCTTGCTGCAGCTGTACAGGGCACTGGTGAGACCACACCTCGAGTACTGTGTACAGTTTTGGTCGCCTCATCTGAGGAAGGATGTTCTTGCCATGGAGGGGGTGCAGCGGCGATTCACCAGGCTGATACCAGGAATGGCGGGAATGACCTATGAGGAGAGACTATGTAGTTTAGGGATGTACACACTGGAGTTTAGAAGATTGAGAGGGGACCTCATAGAAGTGTATAAAATTCTGACAGGTCTAGACAGACTGGATGCAGAAGGAATGTTTCCCTTGGCGGGTGAGAACAGAACTAGAGGACATAATTTAAGGATAAGGGCTAAACCATTTAGGACAGAGATGAGGGGGAATTTCTTCACTCAGAGAGTGGTGAACCTGTGGAACTCATTGCCACAGAGGGCAGTGTACGCCAGCTCATTAAATATATTTAAGAGGGAATTAGATATATTTCTACGGGCAAAAGGGGTTAAGGGTTACGGAGAGAAGGCGGGGACGGGATACTGAATTAAAGGATCAGCCATGATCTCATCGAATGGCGGAGCAGGCACGAAGGGCCGAATGGCCTACTCCTGCTCCTATCTTCTATGTATCTATGAACCTTGGCTAGGCCACACTTGGAGAACTGCGTACAGTTCTGGTCGTCATATTATAAAAAGGATATAGAGGCACTGGAGAGGGTGCAGGGAAGATTTACAAGGATGATACCAGAAATGCGAGGGTATACATATCAGGAAAGGATGAACAGGCTGGGTCTCTTTTCTCTTGAAAAAAGGCTGAGGGGTGACCAAATAGAGGTCTTTAAAATTATGAAAGGTTTTCATAGAGTGGATACAGAGAGAATGTTTCCACTTGTGGGGAAGAGCATAACTAGAGGCCATCAATATAAGATAGTCACCAAGAAATCCAATAGGGAATTCAGAAGAAACTTCTTTACCCAGAGAGTGGTGGGAATGTGGAACTCGCTACCACAGGGAGTGGTTGAAGCGAATAGTTTCGATGCATTTAAGGGGAGGCTGGACAAGCATATGAGGGAGAAGGGAATAGTGGGTTATGGTGATAGATTTAGATGAGGAAAGACAGGAGGAGGCTCGAGTGGAGCATAAACGCCGGCATGGACTGGTTGGGCCGAATGGCCTTTTTCTGTGCCGTATATCCTGTGTAATCCTATTAATTAACTCTACCACCCAATTTGGTGTCGACAAATTTTTAAATTTGATTCCCAAGTCCAAATCGTTTATGTAAATAGTGAACAATGATCCCAGCATCGATCCCTGTGGAACACCACTTCCCACCTTTTGCCAGTCTGAGTAGCTACTCCCAACCCCTACTCTCTGTTTCCTGTTTTGTAACCAGCTTGCGATCCATAAACAGTTTGTAAGATTGACAAGATGACCCAGATCAGGCCGTGTGGAGTGAAGGGCCAGGCAGCAGAATGGATGGAAAGATGACTACAAAACAGAAATCAGAGGGTTGGAGTTAAGGGAAGTTTGTTGCGATCCTTCCATCCATTCTGCTGCCTGACCCTTGACTCCACACAGCCTGACCGTGGTCATCTTGTAGACCATACATACTGCAGACACAGTGCACCAGTGGTGGAGGGGGTGGATATTGAGTCCTGTGGCAGGGGCGCTGATGAAGTGGATTTCTCTGTCCGTGAGTTTTGAGGCATCGCTAATGGCGTTTTTCACCACTTTCCACCTTTAAAACAACCTTGCTGCCAGTTTATTAAAGCCATCAACAGCCGCTCGGGTGGGACACACCAATAACTGAGGCCCTGTTTCCCTCATAATGACAGGCCTGAACCCGAGTTAGAAAACATTTAGTAATTAAACCAGACTGGGCGGGGCCTGAGGTGCGAGTCAGTAACGGAAAATTGGTGGCCAGCGTACTTCACACCAGGGCTGAGGACCCGGGGACTCGGGTTTCTGTATCATTTATTAATTTAGTTTATTGCCCAATCTCAATCAGACTGGTGGGTCATCTTGCTGTCTGGCAGAGGCGAGGTTCCCCAGTGGAGGGCTCTCTACATGGGGGTCCTTCCCCGCACCATTGGGGATCTGGGGTGGCGACTGTTGCAGGGAGCTGTCGTGTGCAACAGTTTTTAAACTCCTTTCCGGACTCCAAGGCCAGATGTGGTTTCTGTGGTCTTTTTAAACTCCATGGGCCGTGTATATATTCAGTGTGAGAGGTTGCAGCCCCTGTGTAGTTACCTGAAGGGGCTGCTCCTCAACTCTTGGTTACACTTTAGCCCCACGCTCCTAATCTTTGCCCGCCCGGTACGGAGGTGGGTGGGTAAGTCGGAGGGTCTTCTCCTGGACCTGCTCTTGGGCCTGGCAAAAACAGCAATTTGTGGGCCCAGGATGGGCGGGGCTCATGGGGAGGTCACTCTGGCTGCCTGCCTCTCTCCCGTGGTCTTGTCCCTGCCCAGGTGGCCCTGGAGAGGGAGCAGGCGGTGTCCACCGGTTCACTTGATACCTTCCTCGACCGGTGGGCACGGAAGGTATCAAGAGGTGATAGTCGATCCTCACGATCACATTGTGATTTAATTATTAATTGTATGTGTGTCACAAATACATTTCTTCTATTCTGATACAAAAGTTCTACTAGACATGTTAAACTACTAGTTATTTAATCAGGGCTGCAGCTGCTGAGACTGTACTGAGGTTTGTGGCCAGAGCTGGCAGACGTGTTGTTCTGAAGTCTGATGTCTCACACCTGAAGAGTCTGTTTATGTCGTGTTGTAATGACCTTTTTCTGTTGCTTGGTGTCAGAAATAGAAATCAAAGGGAGATGATGCCCCACTCTGTTAATCAACTCTTTGACACATTTCCATGCATTTCCTTTCTTAATTTACAAAGATCACAACTCCATTAGTGAACAATGGATTGCCAGTCTGCCACTTTTTAGTGAGGCGTGAAAGGATTCGCTGTGAAGCTACACCTGGCCATCTGTCTGTGTGTCACTGTGTTTGGATTGTGTTAGACAACAGTCCTAATATCTCACCTACATCCATTACAATTTTTGAAATGTTAGATTGTACTTGGAAGAAGTTTTTTTTATTCATTGATGGGATGTGGGCGTCGCTGGCTAGGCTTGCATTTAGTGCTCATCCCTAATTGCCCTTGAGAAGATGGTGGTGAGCCGCCTTCTTGAACCGCTGCAGTCCATATGGTGTAGGTACACCCACAATGCTGTTAGGGAGGGAGTTCCAGGATTTTGGCCCAGCAACAGTGAAGGAACGGCGATACAGGTCCAAGTCAGGATAGTGTGTGGCTTGGAGGGGAACTTGTAGGTGGTGATGTTCCCATGCGTCTGCTGCCCTTGTCCTTCTAAGTGGTAGAGGTCGCGGGTTTGGAAGGTGCTGTTGAAGGAGCTTTGGCGAGTTGCTGCAGTGCATCTTGTAGATGGTACACACTGCATCCACAGTGTGCTGGTGGTGGAGGGAGTGAATGTTGAAGCTGGTGGATGGAGTGCCAATCAAGCGGGCTGTTTTATCCTGAATGGTGTCGAGCTTCTTGAGTGTTGCTGGAGCTGCACTCATCCAGGCAAGTGGAGAGTATTCCATCACACTCCTGACTTGTGCCTTGTAGATGGTGGAAAGGCGGTGAGACACTTGCCGCAGAATTCCCAGCCTCTGGCCTGCTCTTGTAGCCACAGTATTTATATGGCTGGTCCAGTTCAGTTTCTGATCAATGGTAACCCCCAGGATGTTGATAGTGGGGGATTCAGTGATGGTAATGCCATTGAATGTCAAGGGGAGATGGTTAGAGTCTCGCTTGTTGGAGATGGTCATAGCCTGGCACTTGTGTGGTGCGAATGTTACTTGCCACTTGTCAGCCCAAGTCTGAATGTTGTCCAGGTCTTGCTGCATATGGACACGGACTGCGTCAGTATCTGACGAGTCTCGAATGGTGCTGAACAGTGTGCAATCATCAGCGAACATCCGCACTTCTGACCTTATGATGGAGGGAAGGTCATTGATGAAACAGCTGAAGATGGTTGGGCCTAGGAAACTGCCCTGAGGAACTCCTGCAGTGATGTCATGTGATTGAGATGAATGCCCTCCAACAACCACAGCCAACTTCCTTTGTGCTAGGTATGATTCCAACCAATGGAGAGTTTTCCCCTTGACTTCAGTTTTGCTAGGGCTCCTTGATGCCACACTTGATCAAATGCTGCCTTGATGTCAAGGGCAGTCACTCTCACCTCACCTCTTGAGTTCAGCTCTTTTGTCCATGTTTGGACCAAGGCTGTAATAGTTGAGTTTGAATCTGACAATTCTGAAATTGGGAGCTGTTAATGATTTCTGTTTTTCACGTAACTATATAGTGATATGATCAGTCAAAGCAAATTCAAAGATGCTGCTATTTACTGAACACAACTGAATAATTCTACAAGGATGTTATCGCAGTCTTCCTCAGTATTAACTACACCCCCCAATTTAGTGTCATCAGCAAATTTTGAAATTGTACCTCTGATTCCCAAGTCGAAATCATTCATGTAAATGGTGAACAACAGTGGTCCCAGCACCGATCCCCGTGGAACACCACTTCCCACCTTCTGCCCGTCTGAGTAAATACCTTTAACTCACCCTGTCACTATAACTGGACTTGTCTCTATTCCGTGCCGAGGGGATTGCTGTACCAGACGGGAGGGGAAACATTTGGGGACTCTCGATTCTCCACCAATTCCCATTCCCCTTCTTTCTGGTGGATAATGGAGGTACCACTGTGTGTAATGTGCAAGTCAGTAAGAATTGTCCGTGAGGATTAATCAGCACTTTCTAATTGGAGATGTTAATCAGCGGAACCTTTCAGACACTGAATTGTAGATTTTGTACCAAAGATCAATTTAGGATTGAAGTAAAAGTTCATAATTTTACTGTAAAATAATTCAGCGACTCTCATCAGAAATTAAGGAGAAAGATGAGACAGCGGTTCTTAAACGGACACTGCAGCCCCGACAAGTCAATCAGCTATATATCCAGAATATTAAACTCCAGCCCAGTTATAGGGGTTATTAATATCAGCAGAAACAAACCCCAACTGTCAGAATGAACATGGTTCAGTCCTGGATGTGATTAAGAGCAGAATCCAACCCGTGCAGTCACATGTGAACTCGCTGGTGTGTCAGCAAGTTGGATGAACGATTAAATGCCTTCTCACACACAGAGCAGGTGAACGGCCTCTCCCCAGTGTGAATTCGTTGGTGTGTCAGCAGGATGGATGATTGATTAAATCCCTTCCCACACATGGAGCAGGTGAACGGCCTCTCCCCAGTGTGAACTCGCTGGTGTGTCAGCAGGATGGATGATTGATTAAATCCCTTCCCACACATGGAGCAGGTGAACGGCCTCTCCCCAGTGTGAACTCGCTGGTGTGTCAGCAGTTTGGATGACTGATTAAATCCCTTCCCACACACGGAGCAGGTGAACGGCCTCTCCTCAGTGTGAACTCGCTGGTGCAGAATGAGGTTGGATGACTGCTTGAACCTCTTCCCACAGTGAGTGCAGCTGAATGGTCTCTCGTCAGTGTGAACTCGCTGATGTGTCTGCAGAATGCACAAGCGAGTGAATCCCTTCCCACACACGGAGCAAGTGAACGGTCTCTCCCCAGTGTGACTGCGTTGATGAGTTTCCAGCTGGGACGGGTAATGGAATCCCTTCCCACAGTTTCTCCATGGTGCGGGTGTCCTTGTGTCTGTCCAGGTTGGATGATCAGTTGAAGCCTCGTCCACACACAGAACACGTGTACAGTTTCTCCCCGCTGTGAACGGTGTGATGTTTTTTCAGGCTGTGTAACTGGTTAAGGCTCTTTCCACAGTCAGTGCACTGGAACACTCTCACTCGGGTGTGTGTGTCTCGGTGCTTTTCCAGTCACACTGATGTTTGAAATCTTTTCCCACAGACAGAACAGACAAACATTTCTCCTTCCACATTCAAAGGCCGATGATATTCAGGTCCTGATGAATGGAGTGACTCTGTCAGATCTCGATGTGATGTTTGGTCTGAGTTTGCGGTGTGTAAATGCTGCCCTTCTCACAGCCTGTAAAAGGAGTTTACAAAAGCCATCACTGTGAGTCCAGGATAGAAATTGACAAGATTCTCTCCTCCTGGTTCCTGGCCAAGGGGGCCGCGCATGCGACCTGCTGCCCCTGAGCCTCTCAAGATGGCGGGCGTTAACCCGGGCCTGTCACCAGGAGAAAGTCCCGCAGCTGCCGCCCTGCTCGGAGCAAACGCCCAGCCCAGAGGCTCTTGTTCGGGGCCTGAGGCCCACCCCGGGTGTGTGTGAAGCGGATAATGTTGAGTGTTTTAATAATGGGGCCTGGGGCCGCACTCGGGGTGTGAGCAGCCCGCGTCCCCCCCAGGGTTTATTTTTTTAATGTACAACAAGCTTTATTTACAGCCAAGTTAAAACATACTGAACTTTTAATCATTTTTCCTTTCTGTAATACAGTACATCTAAAGCAACATGAATCCAACAATCAGCCAAGAAGCTTCTTGGGCTGAAATATAAATTATTCAAAAGCCCAGAAAGAGTCCAAAAGAACACAAAACATAAGCATTCTATTTTTGTAAAAGTATCAATACTTTGTAGTACAGCACTTTCAAAAAGACTGACATGTCAGAGTAACATAGAAACATAGAAGATAGGAGCAGGAGTAGACCATTCGGCCCCTCGAGTCTGCTCCGCCATTCAATGAGATCATGGCTGATTATCCAAATTCAGTACCCTGTCCCTGCCTTCTTCCCATCCCCTTGATCCCTTTAGCCTTAAGAAATATATCTAACTCCTTCTTGAATATATTTAATGAATTGGCCTCCACTGCCTTCTGTGGTAGAGAATTCCACAGGTTCACCGCTCTCTGGGTGAAGAAATTCCTACTCATCTCTGTCCTAAATGGCTTGCCCCTTATCCTTAGACTGTGACCCCTGGTTCTGGACCCCCCGGCCATCGGGAACATCCTTCCTGCATCTAGTCTGTCTAGTCCTGTTAGAATTTTATAGGTTTCGATGAGATCCCCTCTCATTCTTCTAAACTCCAGCGAGTATAAGCCAATCGACCCAATCTCTCCTCATACGTCATTCCTGCCATCCCAGGTATCAGCCTGGTGAACCTTCGCTGCACTCCCTCCATGGCAAGAACATCTTTCCTCAGATAAGGCAAACAAAACTGCACACAATACTCAAGATGTGGTCTCACCAAGGCCCTGTACTCGAACCCTCTCGCTACGAAGGCCAACATACCATTTGCCTTCTTAACCACCTGCATGCTTACCTTCAGCGACTGGTGCACAAGGACACCCAGGTCTCGTTGCACTTCCCCTTCTCCCAATCTATTGCCATTCAGATAATAATCTGCCTTCCTGTTTTTGACACCAAAGTGGATAACCTCACATTTATCCACATTATACTGCATCTGCCATATATCTGCCCAATCACCCAACCTGTCCAAATCATACTGCAGTTTCTCGGCATCCTCCTCACAGCACACACGCCCACCCAGCTTTGTGTCGTCTGCAAATTTGGAGATATTACATCTAGTTCCCTTGTCTAGATCATTAATATATATTGTGAATAGCTGGGGTCGAAGGACCGATCCCTGCGGTACCCCACTAGTCACTGCTGGCCACTCAGAAAAAGACCCGTTTATTCTGGGCCTGATAATCTACATCCTAGGGTACTTAAGGAAGTGGCCCTAGAAATAGTTGATGCTTTGCTGATCATCTTTCAGCATTCGATAGACTCTGGAACAGTTCCCATGGATTGGAGGGTAGCTAATGTTACCCCACTATTCAATAAAGGTGGTAGAGAGAAAACGGGGAATTATAGACCGGTAAGCCTGTCATCGGCAGTGGGGAAAATGCTAGAGTCCATTATAAAAGACGTAATAGCAGAGCACTTGGAAAACAGTGACAGGATCGGACAAAGTCAACATGGATTTACAAAAGTTAAATCGTGCTTGACTAATCTACTGGAAATTTTTGAGGATGTAACTGGTAAAATAGATAAGGGAGAACCAGTGGATGTGGTGTATTTGGACTTTCAGAAGGCTTTCAATAAGGTCCCGCATAAGAGATTAGCATGTAAAGTTAAGGCACATGGGATTGGGGGCAAGGTATTGACTTGGATAGAGAACTGGTTGGCAGATAGAAAGCAAAGAGTTGGAATAAACGGGTCTTTTTCCGAGTGGCAGGCAGTGACTAGTGGGGTACCGCAGCGATCGGTCCTTGGGCCCCAGCTATTCACAATATATATTAATGATCTAGACGAGGGAACTAGATGTAATATCTCCAAATTTGCAGACGACACAAAGCTGGGTGGGCGTGTGTGCTGTGAGGAGGATGACGAGAAACTCCAGGATGATTTGGACAGGTTGGGTGATTGGGCAAAAGCATGGCAGATGCAATATAACGTGGATAAATGCGAGGTTATCCACTTTGGTGGCAAAAACGGGAAGGCAGATTATTATCTGAATGGCAATAGATTGGGAGAAGGGGAAGTGCAACGAGACCTGGGTGTCCTTGCGCACCAGTCGCTGAAGGTAAGCATGCAGGTGCAGCAGGCGGTTAAGAAGGCAAATGGCATGTTGGCCTTCGTAGCGAGAGGGTTCGAGTACAGGAACAAGGATGCCTTGCTGCAGTTATACAGGGCCTTGGTGAGACCACATCTTGAGTATTGTGTGCAGTTTTGGTCGTCTTATCTGAGGAAGGATGTTCTTGCCATGGAAGGAATTCAGCGAAGATTCACCAGGCTAATACCTGGGATGGCAAGAATTACGTATGAGGAGAGATTGGGTCGATTGGGCTTGTACTCGCTGGAGTTTAGAAGAATGAGAGGGGATCTCATTCAAACTTATAAAATTTTGACAGGACTGGACAGACCAGATGCTGGAAGGATGTTCCTGATGGTCGGGGAGTCCAGAACCAGGGGTCCCAGTCTAAGGATAAAGGGTAGGCCATTTAGGACAGAAATGAGGAGGAATTTCTTCACCCAGAGAGTGGTGAACCTTTGGAATTCTCTACCACAGAAGGCAGTAGAGGCCATTACATTAAATAAATTCAAGAAGAAATTGGATATATTTCTTAAGGCTAAGGGGATCAAGGGGTATGGGGAGAAAGCGGGGACCGGGTACTGAATTTGGATGATCAGCCATGTTCGCATTGGATGGCGGAGCAGGCTCGAGGGGCCGAATGGCCTACTCCTGCTCCTATCTTCTATGCTTCTCCAACTCTTTGCTTTCTGTCTGCCAACCAGTTCTCTATCCAAGTCAATACCTTGCTCCCAATCCCATGTGCCTTAACTTTACACGCTAATCTCTTATGCGGGACCTTATCGAAAACCTTTTGAAAGTCCAAATACACCACATCCACTGGTTCTCCCTTATCTACTTTACCAGTTACATCCTCAAAAAATTCCAGTAGATTAGTCAAGCACGATTAACCTTTTGTTAATCCATGTTGGCTTTGTCCAAGCCTGTCACTGTTTTCCAAGTGCTCTGCTATTACATCTTTTATAATGGACTCTAGCATTTTCCCCACTACTGATGTCAGGCTTCCCCGTCTGTAATTCTCCGTTGTCTCTCTACCACCTTTTTTGAATAGTGGGTTAACATTAGCTACCCTCCAATCCATGGGTACTGTTCCAGATTCCATTGAATGTTGGAAGATGATCAGCAATGCATCTGCTATTTCCAGGGCCACTTCCTTAAGTACCCTAGGATGTAGATTATCAGGCCCTGGGGATTTATCGGCCTTCAATCCCGTCAATTTCCCTAACACCATTTCCCTACAAATACTGATTTCTTTCAGTTCCTCCCTTTCAGCAGACCCTATGTTCCCTGACATCTCTGGGAGGTTATTTGTGTCCTCCTTTGTGAAGACAGAACCAAAGTATGTATTTAATTGGTCTGCCATTTCTTTGTTCCTCATTATAAATCCCCCTCATTCTGACTGCAAGAGACCCAAGTTTGGCTTTACCAATCTTTTTCTCTTCACATATCTATAAAAGCTTTTACAGTCAGTTTTTATGTTCCCTGCAAGCTTACTCTCATACTCTATTTCCCCCCTCTTAATTAATCCGTTTGTCCTCCTTTGCTGAACCCTAAACTGCTCCCAATCCTCAGGTTTACTGCTTTTTCTGGCCAAATTATATGTCTTCCCCTTGGATCTTATGCTATCCCTAATTTCCCTTGTTAGCCACGGTTGAGTCACCTTTTTAATTTTTATGCCAAACAGGGATGAACAAATTCTGTAGTTCATCCATGCGATCTTTCAATGTTTGCCATTGCCTGTCTACTGTTAACCCTTTTTGTGACATTCCCCAATCAGCGCCTCAGAGCATCGTAGTTTCCTTTATTTAAATTCAGGACCCTAGTCTCTGAGTCAACTACTTCACTCTCCATCTTAATGAAGAATTCGATCATATTATGATCGCTCTGACCCAAGGGGCCTCGCACAACAAGATTGCTAATTAATCTTTTCTCATTACATAATACCCAGTCTAAGATGGCCTGATCTCTAGTTGGTTCCTCGACATATTGGTCCAGGAAACCATCCTGTATACACTCCAGGAATTCCTCCTCAACAGTATTGTTACTAATTTGGTTATATTTGTCTCTTCAAAGAAACAACTCAACTGATTTCCCTTTCCTTGATTACATGGAACTCAGTATTTCAGTTAGCAATGGTTTATCAAATACAGAAAATAAAATGTTGATAATATAACCCGCTCCCTGAGCTCGGGGTGTGAGCGGCCCGCGTCCCCCCGGGGTTCATGAACCCGCTCCCTGAGCTCGGGGTGTCCGCGGCCCGCGTCCCCCCGGGGTTCACGAACCCACTCCCTGAGCTCTCTCACCTGATGTGTGAGCGGCTGCGGCCAAGATCCGCGCATGCTCAGCTCACACTGCCCGAGTGATTGACGGAAGCTCCGGACCAATAGGAAGAGGGGGCGGGACTGGAGGACCGAGCGGGCGGCGGATCCTCCAACCAATCGGAGTGTGTAGGAACAACCAAAATTGAACAAACCACTAACTACACATACTTGGGCTTAAAAATCAGTTCTACGGGAAACTTCAAACTGGCTGTGAATGAACTGAAAGAGAAAGCAAGAAGGGCTTTCTATGCCATCAAAAAATCAATCCAAATAGAAATCCCAATTAGCATTTGGCTCAAAATTTTCAAATCAGTAATTGAACCAATTGCACTCTATGGCAGTGAGGTATGGGGACCGCTAACTCAACAAGAATTTGCAAAATGGGACAAACACCCAATTGAGATCCTACATGCAGAATTCTGTAAAAGTATCCTCCGGACTCAAAGGAAAACAGTAAACAATGCATGCAGGGCGGAACTAGGCCAATATCCATTAATAATCACTATCCAAAAAAGAGCCACCAAATTTTGGAATCACCTACAAATGAGCAATCCCCAATGCTATCACTACGACGCCCTGAAATGCCAAGAGCTGACCATAAAGAAGAATACCCTCAGTCAACTAGTCCTGGGACTCAGTGAAGTAACTACTAACAATACTAACAATAACCAGCCCCAGGACAGTGACAGGGTAACACAAAGAATTCGACCCAACACAATCGTCGCTAAGCAAAAGGAAAAATATCTGACATATTGGGCAGAAACAACAAAAACCCAAAGCAAACTCAATTGCTACTTGGCCCTAAACAGACAATACAACATAGCTGATTACCTGACCATGGTAAAGGATAACAAACTGAGAAGAACCTTGACAAGGTACAGACTTAGCGAACATAGCCTAGCGATCGAAAAAGGCAGACACAGGCAGACCAGGCTGCCAAGAGAGGACAGGATATGCTCTCACTGCAGTCAGGGAGTGGTGGAGACAGAGATGCACTTCCTCACAGCTTGTGGAAAATATCAGGGCATCAGGGAGAATTTCTACCAAAAATTCTCACAAATATGCCCTGATTTCAGAAATCTGAATGACAACCAAAAACTCCCATTCCTACTGGGAGAGGAGAGAAGCTGTATAACACTGGCGGCGCACTATGTTACAGCTTGCCATGAACAGAGGGACAACCAGTAAACTAAGAAAAAAATATATATAAACAATGCGAATGTATATTTATACACTCAGGGATATACCTGTTTATACACTGTATGAATAGAACTGCGTTTATGTGCTAAACCATAAATGTATTTTGATGCTTTGGCAACATAAGATGTAACTTATCATGCCAATAAAGCGATTTAAATTGTAAAATTGAAATTGTGTGAGGGGCGGGGTTTCACCTTTAACCCTGAACAGCAGGAGGTGAGCTGAGCATGCGCGGGAGAGGCTGATTGTTGGGCAGTGTGAGTTGAGCACGCGCGGGAGAGGCTGATTGTTGGGCAATGTGAGTTGAGCATGCGCGGGAGAGGCTGATTGTTCGGCAATGTGAGCTGAGCATGCGCGGGAGAGGCTGATTGTTGGGCAGGGTGAGCTGAGCATGCGCGGTTGGCGAAGCTGCAGCAGGTCAGAGGGAGGCGGGTTAATGAACCCCGGGGGGACGCGGGCTTCACACACCCCGAGTGCGACCCCAGGTCCGATTATAAGAGCAGTGAACATTATCCGCCCCCACCCGCCGGATCCCGTTCCAGTCCGGCCCGAATCTCAACAAAGCGCCAAACTCCGGGACAGACAGGAGACAGGAAGTGAGTCAGGGAGCGTCTGGAAATAGAGGAGAAATGGTGACTGGTCAGGGAGCGTCTGTAAATGGAGGAGAAATGGTGACTGGTCAGGGAATGTCTGTAAATGGAGGAGAAATGGTGACTGGTCAGGGAGCGTCTGTAAATGGAGGAGAAATGGTGACTGGTCAGGGAGCGTCTGTAAATGGAGGAGAAATGGAGACTGGTCAGGGAGCGTCTGTAAATGGAGGAGAAATGGTGACTGGTCAGGGAGCGTCTATAAATGGAGGAGAAATGGTGACTGGTCAGGGAGTGTCTGTAAATGAAGGTGAAATAGTGACTGATCAGGGAGCGTCTGTAAATGGAGCAGAAATAGAGACTGGTCAAGGGAGCGTCTGTAAATGGAGGAGAAATGGAGACTGGTCAGGGAGCATCTGTAAATGCAGGAGAAATGGTGACTGGTCAGGGAGCGTCTGTAAATGGAGGAGAAATGGAGGCGGGTAAGGGAGCGTCTAAATGGAGGAGAAATGGAGACTGGTCAGGGAGCATCTGTAAATGGAGACTGGTCAGGGAGTGTCCGTAAATGGAGGAGAAATGGAGACTGGTCAGGGAGCGTCTGTAAATGGAGGACAAATGGAGACTGGTCAGGGAGTGTTTGTAAATGGAGGAGAAATGGTGACTGGTCAGGGAGCATCTGTAAATGGAGGAGAAATTGTGACTGGTCAGGGAGCGTCTGTAAATGGAGGAGAAATGGAGCGTCTGGGAAAAATCATTCAGCATTTTTTGGGGGTTGATTTGTGTGAACAAATATAACAGTGATTTTAATGAGACTCTTTCTGTGTCCCAGCTCCTGTAAATACTGGCTGTAAAGAGACCAGACTCTCAGGAGGCTCCACACCGCTGGCTGCTCGTGTGTCAGTGATCTCCCATTCGATTAATGTGCTTCTGCTGTGGGTGTGTTTAATAAAGTGCCCGAAGCCCTCACTGTAAAACTCTCACATATCCCACCTGCAAATGTCCGTGCTGTGTGCTTCCTGTCCAATATCCCCCTGATCCCTGGCTCTCCTGTTGCACCAACTCGGTATAATGGGACAAGAAGTGCCAGCTCAAGAGATGCCCAAATCAGGGACTGAATGAAAGGTTCAGACATGTGGAATGTTAATCTTACACAATGTGTGAGATGCTGAGCACCCGCCCAACATTTCACCACCACACCTTCTTTCAAATAGTTTCTTCAATTTCCCTTCTGAAGCCATTATTTTATGACAGAGTCCGGGCCCCACAGGGTGCTGGCTTCCAGTTCCTCATGAGTTTAGAACTGAACCCATCAGAGTCAACACCTTCATGGGGAGGAAGAAAAGTCGATTGAAAGGAAAAATGTTGGAGATCAAAGACCCTACCCACCCCAGCCACAGTCTGTTCGCCCCCCTGCCATCTGGGAGACGCTACAGATGCATTCGCACCTGAACGACCAGATTTAGGAACAGCTTCTTTCCCAGGGCTGTCATCCAACTGAACTCCACAAATAAACTCTAAAGCATCTGCCAATGCACTTTATTATGTTTATGTTTGTGTATTACAAGCCAAATGACTGTTGAATGTTAAATGTCTTAATCTAAATGTACACTCTCGGGAGCCGCAAGCCTACATTTCGTTGTACTGCACTTGTGCACTAACAATGACAATAAAGTTGATTATGATTATGATGGATTTGGATTTCAGCACAGGGAGGAGGGAGAGTGTGTGGGACGGGGATTTACAGCTTTGGGGAAAAAGAGGAAAGAATGTTCCATAGAAACTAGAATTGTCTGTTCTGAATTTCTATCCTCTACTGAGTGATGTCTTTTGTAAACTCCTTTTACAGGGTATTAGAAGGGGTGGGTTTACAGACAGGAAACTCAAACCAAACATCACCTCAACATCAGTGTGACTGGAAAAGCACCGAGCTCCACACACCCGAGTGAGAGTGTTCCCGTGCACTAACTGTGGAAAGAGCTTTAACCAGTTACACAGCCTGAAAAAACATCGCACTGTTCACAGCAAGGAGAAACCGTACACGTGTTCTCTGTGGATGAGGCTTCAACCGATCGTCCAACCTGGAGAGACACAAGGACACCCGCAGCACGGAGAAACCGTGGAAATGTGGGGACTGTGGGAAGGGATTCAATTACCTGTTTGAGCTGGAAACTCATCAACGCAGTCACACCGGGGAAGAGGCCGTTTACCTGCTCCGTGTGGGAAGGGATTCATTTCCCCATCCCAGCTGGAAACTCATCGCTACAGTCACACTGGGGAGAGGCCATTCACCTGCTGCATGTGTGGGAAGGAATTCACCGGGTCATCCAACCTGCTGACTCACCAGCGAGTTCACACCGGGGAGAGACCATTCACCTGCTCTGTGTGTGGGAAGGGATTCACTAATTCAGCCCACCTTCTGAGACACCAGCGAGTTCACACTGACGAGAGACCTTTTAAATGTTCCGACTGTGTGAACTGCTTTACAAGGTCTGAGGAACTGATTCAACACCAGCGAGTTCACAGTTCACACTGACGATAAACCATTCAGTTGCTCTCACTGTGGGAAGAGGTTCAGGTATTCATCCAATCTCATTGTACACCAGCGTACTCACACTGGGGAGAGACCGTTCACCTGCTCCATGTGTGAAAAGGGATTCATTAAATCATCCAACCTGCTGACACACCAGCGACTTCACACTGGGGAGAGGCCGTTCACCTGCTCCGTGTGTGGAGAGGGATTCACTTGTTCATCCAGCCTGCTGAAACACCAACGAATTCACACTGGGGCGAGGCCGTTCACCTGCTCCGTGTGGGAAGGGATTCACTTGTTCATCCGGCCTTCGGACACACCAGCGAGTTCACACCGGGGAGAGTCCGTTCACCTGCTCTGTGTGTGGGAAGGGATTCACTCAGTCATCCGGCCTGCTGATTCACCAACGAGCTCACACTGGGGAGAGGCCGTTCACCTGCTCCGTGTGTGGGAAGGGATTCACTCAGTCATCCAACCTGCTGAGACACCAGCGAGTTCACAAGTAACTGCAGCCGTTAGATTCTGATGTTATTGCTGCTGTTAATTACAGCCAGGACTGAACCATGTTCATTCTGACAGTTGTAGTTTGTTTCTGCTGATGATAATAACCCTATTACTGGCTGGAGTTTAATATTCTGGATATATAGCTGATTGACTTGTTGGGGCTGCAGTGTCCCTTTAAGAATCATTGTGATCATTCCCCTTAATTCAGGACTTTCATAAGAAATTATTTGACAATAAAATTTTGAATTTTACTTCAACTTAAATTGATCTTTGGTATAAAATCTACAATTCAGTGTCTGATCAGTTCCGCTGATTAACATCTCCAGGTAGAAAGTGCTGATTAATCCTCACTAACGATTCCTACTGACTTGCACATTACACACAGTGGTACCTCCATTATCCAACAGAAAGAAGGGGAATGGAAATTGGTGGAGAATCGAGAGTCCCCAAGTGTTGCCCCTCCCATCTGGTACAGCAATCCCCTCGGCATGGGAATGGAGACAAGTCCAATCCAAGTAATGGGCTGAGTTTAATCATTCTGGGCCTGTGGAATTGGTATATATCAGACAGGAGGAGATTGGTGTCAGTGACTGTGGGGATGGTTTATATCAGACAGGAGGAGATTGGTGTCAGTGACTGTGGGGTTGGTTTATATCAGACAGGAAGAGATTGGTGTCTGTGACTGTGGGATTGGTTTATATCAGATAGGATAAACTAGTCAAAGTTGGAGAAGATACGGTATTCCTATATTTAACGACTGTAGTAGGAATTTTTTTAATGCATTCATAGGATGTGGGCGTCGCTGGCAAGCCCAGCATTTATTGTCCATCCCTAGTTGCCCTTGAGAAGGTGGTGGTGAGCCGCCTCCTTGAATCGCTGCAGTCCGTGTGGTGAAGGTGCTCCCACAGTGCTGTTAGGGAGGGAGTTCCAGGATTTTGACCCAGTGACGATGAAGGATCGGCGATATATTTCCATGTCGGGATGGTGTGTGATTTGGTGGGGAGCTTGGAGGTGGTGGTGTTCCCCTGCACCTGCTGCCCTCATCCCTCTAGGTGGTGGAGGTGGCGGGTTTGGAAGGTGCTGCCGAAGAAGCCTTGGCGAGTTGCTGCAGCGCCTCTTGTCGATCAGAGGTTCTCAACCGGGGTCCGTGAGAAGGTTTCAAGGGGTGGGCCCAGAACTCTCTCCCTCTTTCATTCTTTCTCTCACAAGCAGCCCTCGCACCGGGCGTCGGTTCAGTTCCCATTGAGCAGCCGCGGGGGAAGCGATGTGGGGCGCGATGGGGCCAAGGCTGCGGAAGCCGCCCCTCGCTTGCTCGCTGCCAATTGGGTTGATCCAGATTCCCATCATCTCCATCCAGCCTGTTGCCCCCTACAAATCCAGGCTGGGGTTTATTGGAGGGTGGGGCCATTCCCAATTCCAGGAGCCCAGCCCGTTGACCACCTTCTCCCGCTGGAACAGGAGCAGTGCGCAGGCGCAGTTTGTGGGACCCGCAGCTCCAGCCGCCGCTCGCCCTCACACCAGGCGGCGCCACTGAGCAGGACAGCCCGTGGCCCCGGGGATTGGTCCCATCAAACGTCAATCAAAGGCCAGCAGCCAATCCGCTTGGTCCAAGTCCCGCCTCCATCCGCCGTCCATTGTTGGGGCAAAATTCAAAGTGCCGCGAGCGGGAGCTCAAACTGTCAATCAAAGGCCAACCCCGCCCACTGCACCCTGCTCACTCTCCGATTGGTGGGTGCGGGGGTGGGCGGGGCGATAAAGGGCCAATCAGTGCACTCCCCGCCTCCGCCTGGGAGCTGGGCTTTGCTGAGGTGAGCAGATCACGTGGGCTGGAAGGAAGGCGGCCACAAGGCAGCTTGTGAGGTCACTGGGCCTCTTGTATTGGAGAATCAAGGAGGAGGGAGATTAAAACATACTGTTACCGCACTTAATTGTCAAATAACTATTTAATTCAAAAAATAAAGCACAGTGATTTGAAATGGAAAGACTTGCATTTACAGAGAGGCTTCTGTGATCTCAGGATGTCCCAAAGTGCTTTACAGACAATGGATCCTGGCCTCTTAATCTATTTCATTTCCTGTGCTTCTTTAGTCTTCACAAAGGGTTCACCTGAAACATTGACTCTATTTTCTCTCCACGGATGTTGCCTGGCCTGCTGAGTTTTTCCACCATTTTCTGCTGTTATTTTGGATTTCCAGCATCTGCAGTATTTTACTATCGTACAGACAATGGATACTTGTGTTGTATCACAGGGGGTCCAGGGAATTTTTACAACACAGGAGGGGCCTCAGAGAACCCCTGATCTACACTGTCCCATCAAACACTCCCAGGGCAGGTACAGCACGGGTTAGACACAGAGTAAAGCTCCCTCTACACTGTCCCATCAAACACTCCCAGGGCAGGTACAGCACGAGTTAGATACAGAGTAAAGCTCCCTCTACACTGTCTCATCAAACACTCCCAGGGCAGGTACAGCATGGGTTAGATACAGAGTAAAGCTCCCTCTACACTGTCCCATCAAACACTCCCAGGGCAGGTACAGCACAGGTTAGATACAGAGTAAAGCTCCCTCTACACTGTCCCACCAAACACTCCCAGGGCAGGTACAGCATGGGTTAGATACAGAGTAAAGCTCCCTCTACACTGTCCCATCAAACACTCCCAGGGCAGGTACAGCACAGGTTAGATACAGAGTAAAGCTCCCTCTACACTGTCCCATCAAACATTCCCAGGGCAGCTACAGCACGTGTTAGATACAGAGTAAAGCTCTCTCTACACTGTCCAATCAAACACTCCCAGAGCAGGTACAGCACGGGTTAGATACAGAGTAAAGCTCCCTCTACACTGTCCCATCAAACGTTCCCAGGGCAGGTACAGCACGGGTTAGACACAGAGTAAAGCTCTCTCTACACTGTCCCATCAAATACTCCCAGGGCAGGTACAGCACAGGTTAGATACAGAGTAAAGCTCCCTCTACTCTGTCCCATCAAACACTCCCAGGGCAGGTACAGCACATGTTAGATACAGAGTAAAGCTCCCTCTACACTGTCCCATCAAACACTCCCAGGGCAGGTACAGCACAGGTTAGATAGAGAGTAAAGCTCCCTCTACACTGTCCCATCAAAAATTCCCAGGGCAGGCACAGCACGGGTTAGATACAGAGTAAAGCTCCCTCTACACTGTCCAATCAAACACTCCCAGGGCAGGTACAGCACAGGTTAGATAGAGAGTAAATCTCCCTCTACACTGTCCCATCAAAAATTCCCAGGGCAGGCACAGCACGGGTTAGATACAGAGTAAAGCTCCCTCTACACTGTCCCATCAAACACTCCCAGGGCAGGTACAGCACGGGTTAGATACAGAGTAAAGCTCCCTTTACACTGTCCCATCAAACACTCCTAGGGCAGGTACAGCATGGGTTAGATACAGAGTAAAGCTCCCTCTATGCTGTCCCATCAAACACTCCCAGGACAGGTACATGGACATGTTATCGATAACTCCCCTAGATACATGTTTGACAAATTTGCTCGAATTCTTTGAGGACGTAACAAACAGGGTGGATAAAAGGGAACCAGTGGATGTAGTGTATTTGGACTTCCAAAAGGCATTTGACAAGGTGCCACACAAAAGATTACTGCACCAGATAAAAAAAATCACGGGATTGGGGGCAATATACTGGCATGGGTGGAAGATTGGCTATCTAACAGAAAACAGAGAGTTGGGATAAATGGTTCATTCTCGGGTTGGCAATCAGTAACTAGTGGTGTTCCGCAGGGGTCAGTGCTGCGACCCCAACTCTTTACAATCTATATTAACGATTTGGAGGAAGGGACCGAGTGCAACATATCCAAGTTTGCCGACGATACTAAGATGGGAGGGAAAGTAGTGAGTGAGGAGGACATAAAAAACCTGCAAAAGGACATAGACAGGCTAAGTGAGTGGGCAAAAATTTGGCAGATGGACTATAATGTTGCAAAGTGTGAGGTTATGCACTTTGGCAGAAAAAATCAAAGAGCAAGTTATTATCTAAATGGAGAGAAACTGCAAAGTGCTACAGTACAAAGGGATCTGGGGGTCCTGATGCATGAAACACAGAAGGTTAGTATGCAGGTACAGCAGGTGATCAGGAAGGCCAATGGAATCTTGGCTTTTATTGCAAGGGGGATGGAGTATAAAAGCAGGGAAGTCTTGCTGCAGTTATACAGGGTACTGGTGAGGCCACACCTGGAATACTGCATACAGTTTTGGTTTCCATATTTAAGAAAAGATATACTTGCTCTCGAGGCAGTTCAGAGAAGCTTCACTTGGTTGATTCCGGAGATGATGGGGTTAGCACTGTTGCCTCACAGCGCCAGGGACCCGGGTTCGAATCCGGCCTCGGGTGACTGTCTGTGTGGAGTTTGCACATTCTCTCCGTGTTTGCGTGGGTTTTCTCCGGGTGCTCTGGTTTCCTCCCACAGTCCAAAGATGTGCGGGTTAGGTTGATTGGCTACGATAAATTGACCCTTAGTGTTAGGGGGATTAAATACGTGGGGTTATGGGGATAGGGTGGGATATGGGTTGGTGTAGGGGTTACGGGGATCGGGTGGGATATGTGTCGGTGCAGGCTCGATGGGCCGAAATGGCCTCTATCTGCACTGTGGGGTTTCTGTGATTCTGTGATTGACTTATGAGGAAAGGTTGAGTAGGTTGGGCCTCTACTCATTGGAATTCAGAAGAATGAGAGGCGATCTTATTGAAACATCTAAGATTGTGAGGGGTCTTGATCGGGTGGATGCGGGGAGGATGTTTCCACTGATGGGTGAGACTAGAACTAGGGGGCATAATCTTAGAATAAGGGGCTGCTCTTTCAAAACTGAGATGAGAAACTTCTTCACTCAGAGGGTAGTAAATCTATGGAATTTGCTACCTCAGAGAGCTGTGGAAGCTGCGACATTAAATACATTTAAAACGGAGATAGACAGTTTCCTAGCTGAGAAGGGAATAAGGGGTTATGGGGAGAGGGCAGGGAAGCGACGTGAATCTAGGTTCGGGTCAGCCATGATCCTATTGAATGGCAGAGCAGGCCCGAGGGGCCGTATGGCCTACTCCTGCTCCTACTTCTTATGTTCTTATACCAAGGCTAGGAGAGGCACCCTGGATGGTATGGGGAGCTGGGACTTGTCCATAAGAGTAACTGACGGTATGAGAAATGAAATAATCTCGAGTAATGATCGGGTGTTAGTTGTGTCTCAGTGGGAGCACTCTCTCTCTCTCTCTCTCTCTGTCTCAGTGGGACCAGTCTCTCTCTCTCTCTCTCTCTCTATGTCTCAGTGGGACCAGTCTCTCTCTCTCTCTCTCTCTCTCTCTTGTCTCTGAGTCAGTAGGTTGTGGGATCTAGTCCACCTCCAGAGACTTGAGAACAAAATCTCGGCCGACACTCCAATGCTGTACTGAGGGAGCGCTGCACTGAAAGAGGAGCCGTCTTCGGACGAGACGTTCAAGCGAGGCCCCATCTGCCCTCTCAAGTGGATGTAAAAGATCGGATATAAAAGCAAAATACTGCAGATGCTGGAAATCTGAAATAAAAACAGAAAATGCTAGAAATACTCAGCAGGTCAGGCAGCATCTGTGAAGAGAGCAACAGAGTTAACGTTTCAGGTCGATGACCTTTCGTCAGAACTGGAGCCATCGATCTGAAATGTTAACTCTGTTTCTCTTCTCAAAGATGCTGCCTGACCTGCTGAGTATTTCCAGCATTTTCTGTTTTTATAAAAGATCCCATGATGTTATTTCGAAGAGTGATGCGCTATCAATTACTCATAAAAGACGGAGAGTTAGGAGAGTAACTAAAGGCTTTTATTAGCAAAGAACAGAGCATGTCTCTCGTGGTTGACTGGGTTCCAAGAAGGCAGGGGGCTGCCGAGCGGTCACCTTTATACCTGGGCCTGTGGGTGGAGCCAGGGGCGGAGCCAGCAGAGACATGCTGAGGCATGCATAGGTACAACAGTGTGCAACAACAACAACAACAATAACAGTGGTTTACCACATTCACCCCTTGTTTAAAATTGAGTCCGGCGGGGTGAAGTGTACTAAAGGTTCGTGTAAGTAAGTCTATCAGGTGGCCTTGTATGCCGTCCTGATCGTCGTGGTGGCGGCGGTGATGGTGCAGCATCCAACGTTGAATCAGGCGTCTCATTGAGTGGTTGGGTGGTCAATGACGGGTCCTGAGGCTGCGGCATGCCGTCTAGCGGGGTTGGGTTGTGGGTAGTGGTGGATGGCAATGGTAGTGTTTCAGGGACACCCGAAGGTGCGAGATCTCGTGTGGAGGCTGTGTCCTCCCGCACGTCTGGGTACGCTACGTAAGCGTACTGGGGGTAGGCGTGGGTAGTGGTGGGTGGCGAAGGAGGTGTTTCGGGGGCACCCGAAGGTGCGAGGTCTCGTATGGAGACTGTGTCCTCCCGCCCGTCCGGGTACACCACGTAAGCATACTGAGGGTTGGCATGGAGGAGGCTCACCCTCTCGACCAGGGGGTCCGTCTTATGGGACCTCACGTGCTTCCGCAGTAGGACGGGTCCTGGAGAAGTCAGCCATGTCGGTAACGAGATCCCCGATGTGGACTTCCTGGGGAAGGAGAACATTCTCTCATGAGGGGTGGCATTGGTGGCTGTACAGAGCAGTGACCGAATGGAATGGAGCGCCGCAGGGAGGACCTCCTGCCAGCGAGAGGTCGGAAGGCCCTTAGATTTCAAGTTTAAAAGGACTGCCTTCCAGACCGTCGCATTCTCCCTTTCCACCTGGCCATTCCCCCGGGGGTTGTAGCTGGTGGTCCTGCTTGTAGCAATACTTCTCGCGAGCAGGTACTGATGAAGTTCGTCGCTCATAAAGGATGAGCCCCTGTCACTATGAATATAGCTAGGGAAACCGAACAAGGCGAAGAGGTCATTCAGACATTTAATGACCGTGGTACTGGTCATGTCTGAGCAAGGGATGGCAAACGGGAAACGGGAGTACCCGTCAATTATGTTGAGGAAGTACACATTGCGGTCAGAGGAGGGGAGGGGCCCTTTAAAATCGATGCTCAGCCGTTCAAAGGGGCGCGTGGCTTTGATCAGGCTTGCTCTGTCTGGCCTATAAAAATGCGGTTTGCACTCGGCACAGATTTGGCAGTTCCTGGTCATGGTCCTGAACTCCTCGATGGAGTAGGGCAGGTTACGGGATTTGATGAAGTGAAGAAACCTGGTGACCCCCGGGTGGCAGAGGTCATTGTGGAGGGTCTTCAGTCTATCAACCTGCGCGTTGGCGCATGTACCACGTGATAGGGCATCTGGGGGCTCATTGAGTTTCCCGGGCCGGTACAAGATATTGTAATTGTAGGTGGAGAGTTCGATTCTCCACCTCAAGATCTTGTCATTCTTGATTTTGCCCCTCTGCTTATTATTAAACATAAAAGCTACTGAACGCTGGTCAGTGAGCAGGGTAAATCGTTTTCCGGCCAGGTAATGCCGCCAATGTCGCACGGCTTCCACAATGGCCTGGGCCTCCTTTTCGACAGAGGAGTGTCGAATCTCGGGGCCCTGGAGGGTCCTTGAGAAAAAGGCCACGGGTCTCCCCGCCTGGTTAAGGGTTGCAGCTAGGGCAAAGTCGGATGCGTCGCTCTCCACTTAGAAAGTGATGGACTCATCCACTGCGTGCATCGTGGCCCTCGCAATATCTCTTTTTATGAGAGTGAAGGCTGCACAGGCCTCTGCTGCCAGGAGGAAGGAGGTGGACTTGATGAGGGGTCTGGCTTTGTCTGCATAGTTGGGCACCCACTGAGCATAGTACGAGAAAAACCCTAGGCACCTCTTCAGTGCCTTTTGGCAGTGGGGGAGGGGGAGCTCCATAAGGGGGCGCATCCTGTCGGGGTCGGGGCCGATGACTCCGTTCTCCACTACACAGCCAAGAATGGCGAGGCGCTTGGTACGAAACATACATTTGTCCTTGTTGTATGTTAGGTTCAGCCGCTGGGCCGTATGGAGGAATTTCTCTGGGTTAACATCATGGTCCTGCTGGTCGCGGCCGCAGATGGTGACGTTGTCTAGATAGGGGAAAGTGGCCTGGAGCGCGTTCTGGTCAACCATCCGGTCCATCTCCCTTTGGAAGACCGAAACCCCGTTGGTGACGCCGAAGGGAACTCTGAGGAAGTGGTCGAGATGACCGTCAGCTTCAAAAGCTGTGTACTGGCGGTCCTCAGCCCTGATGGGGAGCTGGTGGTATGCCGACTTTAGATCAATCGTCGAGAACATCCGGTATTGTGCTATCTGATTGACCATGTCAGATATGCGGGGGAGTGGGTATGCATCTAGCTGGGTGTAGCGATTGATCGTCTGGCTGTAGTCAATAACTAGGCGCTGTTTTTCGCCAGTCTTCACTACCACCACTTGTGCTCGCCATGGGCTGGTGCTGCTTTCAATAATCCCTTCCTTCAGGAGTCTCGCTACCTCGGATTTAATGAAGCTCCTATCCCCGGCACTGTAACGCCTGCTTTTGGTAGCGATGGGCTTACAGTCGCGGGTGAGGTTAGCGAACAAGGAGGGGGGGGGAACTTTAAGGGTGGAGAGGCTGCAAATGGTGCGCGGCGGGCGATTTAAAAGCTGCTGGCTGCAGACTGTGAGTGGGGGGAGGGGTCCGTCGTACGCTAATGTGACACTCTTAAGGTGGCACTGAAAATCCAACCCCAGTAGAACGGCAGCGCAGAGATGGGGCAGGACCAGGAGTTTAAAATTTTTGTATTCTGTGCCCCTTACTGAAAGGGTCACTACACAGTAGCCACCGACGTCCGCTGACTGGGCTTTGGAAGCCAAAGAGATCCGATGGCGCGTCGGCAGGACCGGGAGAGAGTAACTCAAGCTGTTAAGTATGTGTATTGTATTGAACAATTAACACAAAGACTTAAACGTATAACTCAAACAGGTCTTTACTGGTTGGAGGTAGGGACTATACATAGGCCTTTACTTCATGCCCACAGGCGGGAACTGAGGGGGATCAGTACCCACAGTACTATTTATACCCCTATGGCCAGGAGTGGTACTGCGTATCACTACGCCCAACAAGTAGTGCAGTCCTGTCCATAGGTTCAAAGTAGCACACATATTACATACACAACATTCCTCCCTTCCTAGCTTTACAGTCATCTCCCCATTTAACATAACGTAATAACATATATACATATATAACTTCAGGTTTACATAACAGAATAACATAGATACATAGATAACTTCATGTCAAAACAGATCACAGATTCAGTCTCTGCGGAAAACAGTTCACAGATTCAATCTCTGTGGTGTAGTCGGTTCACGTTGCTGGAGTGACTCATTCAATAGTCCTTCCATGGATTTAACAGTTTGAACTTCCGAACTGAATTGGCTCTGTTCGGAGGGACCATGTGTGTGATCTGGTAGAGGTGATAATGGTTCAGATGGGTCATCTTCTGTTTTTACTTTTCCTTTTCTGCCTCTTGGAGACTCTCTGGGCTCCATTGTCAGCTGCCACAGCTGCCAGCTGCATGCGCAGTTCCTCCTTCTCTTCCTCCTGTTTCCGTCGTAGAGCCAGCTTCTCCCGATGTTCCGTATACTTTTGGTGCTCCTCCATGATTTCTGCACTTTGGGAGTCGAAGTTACAAGCTGGGCAGGACAGGACATCGTAATATTCGGTGTCGTCCTGAGCTAGACCAGTGAGAGGGTCGTCTATTTCCTCCATACCCAGCTGGACGTTAGCCAGCTCTTGTTCCAAATCCAGACATCTTTCCTGAAGAGACTTCTTCATGTGTACCTCTGCATCCAGCTTTTTCTGGGCTTTCAGCAAGTCGTTTACTAGTGACCTCATTTGTGATTTTAATACTTCAACTTCCTTTGGAGATTGATTGATCGGACTATGCAATCCCTCTACCGGAGCAGCTGTTTCAGCGGTCTGTTGTTCTACGTTGATGTGAGTCAGCGTACTTTTGGCATCCAAGGGCTGCTCTGTTGCAGTCATCTCAGTCTGTGTTGCCACCTCAGCTCTTCCAATAACCTTTGAGAGCTCCGAACCCCTTTCGTTTGAATATTGAAGTTCATGTTCAAGTTTTTCCCATTTCAGAGTCCTGTCCTTCAGCATATGCAGGAGTTGGCTGACCGTTAACTCCTCTGACATCAGACGTTTTGTGTGCTCCTGCTCCATTTTCTCCATCAGCTGCTTCTGTTGTCTTTCCAGATTCTCCAACTCTATATCAAAGAACTCTTTCGTTGCATTCAACTCTTGCTCAAAACGGCGAAGCATTTGTTCTAATTGCTGTTGTAGTTTGAAATGGAGTTGAGTTCGAGCCCGGTGTCCCTCAGAAATGGGCACATCAGTAGACTTGCCAGACTCAGAATCCACAGTTAAACTATGTTGTTGTTGCTCAGTGGAATTCTGTGCTGAAACTTTGTCTTTTGCACCTGAGTTGGGCTTACCATCATCCGTTCCAGAGTCTGGGCCGACTATCTTCACCGAGTTCTCACTCGTTATTGTTTGTAGGAAATGCCAGTCCATATTCATTTTCCTAATCCACTCCCGTCCTAGTAGTGGAGGACCTCCTTCAGATATCACATATAAGTCCATTATTTGACTGTCTTCGCCCTTGTGGACCACTGCAACCTCTATTTTCCCGATGGGGTACACTCTTTGCCCCGTGTATGTTTTCAATATAATCCCCGTATCCTGTAGGGGAATATGTTGGAATAACTTTCCGTAATCGTTCTTATTTATAACCGTCAATGCCGATCCAGTGTCCAATTCCAGTTTTACTTGGACTCCTTCTATCTGAAGAGTGACCCAAATTGTCTGGAGGTCTGCACCCTTACCAGCGTTGAGTACTCTTAAGCTAGCCAGTTCATTACAGCTTAAGCTAGCCAGTTCATTACTGCTAGCGTCTGAATCGGACTCCTGTTCGGTCACCTTGTGTACCTTTGCGTATTTTCCTTGCGGTGACTTCTTGTTGCTGGTCTTCTTCCCTGACCTGCATACTCTAGCTATATGTCCAAGCCTACCACAAGTTCTACATTCTTGGTTTTTAAACCAACACTGGTTCTGATCATGCGTTGTCTTTCCACAACGATAACATTTGCCAGAACTCACACCCAATTTGTGTGCACTGAGCTCCGGTGACCGTAGCTGCATTACTGCCGTGCCTCTCGCTGCGGCTTCATGTGCTGCTGCCATAGTGACCGCCTTCTCAAGCGTCAGCTCATTCTCCTCGAGCAGTCGCTTTTGTGTATCCTGTTTAAATAAACCACACACAAATTTGTCTCGAAGTGCCTCTGTCAGTCCCGTTCCAAACTGGCAATATTTCGCTAATTTACGCAATTCCAGCAAATAATCAGCATTGCTTTCATGCTGTAGCTGCCTTCTGTCATAAAATTTAAATCGTTCCGCTAGCATCAGCGGCGTGGGGTTTAGATGATCTTTCAGGACAGTAACAATCTCATCGAACGTCTTATCCGCCGGTTCATCTGGTGATAACAGGTGTTTCAATTGCCCGTATGTCTTCGCACCCATTAAATTTAATAATGTTAGTGCTTTATCAGCCTCACGAATTTTATTGGCCTTACAATAATTTTTAACTCGTTCAACATATATGGCCCAATCTTCGATGTCACTATCAAAGTTGCTAATATTCCCGTGTTTAGGCATTGTAGTACTTTATCAGATTTGCAATTTCTCAGATTTTTTTTTTTTTACTGTTATCCAAGATGGCGGCTTCCCGCTCTTGCCGTCGTCCTCCGCCCACAAAATGGCGGTTTTCCCGCTTCTGCCTTCTTCCCCAGCGGTTTTCCCGCAAAAAATGGCGGCTTTCCCGCGCTTCTTGCTCTCCCCGCCCACTTCAATGGCGGTTTTCCCGCGCTTCTCGTCGCTGACTTTCAGCCCGACTGCGGCTCTTATCTCCTGTGCGATCGCTGGTGCGCCGCCCGCCCGAAACGGTTCTCAGCCCTTATCACCGGTGCGATCGCTGGCCCGCTAAGCGCCTCCCGCTTGAAGCGGCTCCCGGCCTCTGGCTCACCCGCTCGGCGGCTCTTGCTCGCTCCCTCCCGGGCTCTGGCTTACCCGCTCGTGCCCTCCCGGGCTCTGGCTTACCCACGAGGTTATGGAGGCTTCAGGGTCCTAATGCCTGTCGCATCCAGTCGCTGGAAGCTGTCAGGATTTCTGCTGCCCTTCAGTTTTCAGTGGGGTGTTGAGGATTGGAACCTCTCTTCAACGTCCTGTCTTTGGACGAAGCCGCTGTGGAATAACTGCCGCAGGGTTCGAACCGACTCGTCGCCAGTGTTAAGTATGTGTATTGTATTGAACAATTAACACAAAGACTTAAACGTATAACTCAAACAGGTCTTCACTGGTTGAAGGTAGGGACTATACATAGGTCTTTACTTCATGCCCACAGGCGGGAACTGAGGGGGATCAGTACCCACAGTACTATTTATACCCCTATGGCCAGGAGTGGTACTGCGTATCACTACGCCCAACAAGTAGTGCAGTCCTGTCCATAGGTTCAAAGTAGCACACATATTACATACACAACACAAGCGAGTCGATGTGGTCGTCAGATGCGGCGGTGGTTGAGTCCGGGTCCCCCGTGGTTGAAGTTGGAGACGTCCAAGATGGCGGACAAAATGGCGGCGCCCATGATCCCGATCCCCACGCGGCTGGGGGAGCCCAAGATGGCGGACAAGATGGCTGCCCCCACGGTTCACACACGGCGCTGCTGGCATTAGCGGTTTTACCTTTGCAGGCGCTGACATAGTGTCCTTTCTTCCAGCATGCCGGAGCAGGTAGCGTTTCTCGCCGGGCAGCGTGCTCTGGGGTGTTTTGCCTGGCCACAAAAATAACATTTCTGTGCCTTGGACATCGCAGCAGCAGTTGAAGGTGGCGATCCCATGACCCAAGGTTGTGGCGTCCACGTTGCGGAGCGGTTAGGGGAGAAGGCGTCCATATTCCTGTGGGCCGCGTTGAGCGAGAGCGCGAGGGACACTGCCTTTCTCAGGTCCATTTCTCCCTTTTCCAACAGTCTCTGCCGGGAGTAGTCGGACCTTAGACCCACAACGAAAGCATCTCGGATCAGTCCCTCCGTGTGTGCTGCGGCTGATACTTCTTTGCAATCGCAGCCTCGGCCGAGTATCCGTAGTGCCCGTAGGAAGGCCTCCACCGATTCCCCGGGCTGCTGTCTGCGGGATCTTAAGAGGTGCCTGGCATAGACCGTATTTACCGGGCGTGCGTATTGCCCTTTTAGCAGATCGATAGCCGCCGCATAGGTCGTCGCGTCCTGGATTACTGTATAAACTTGGTGGCTCACCTTTGAGGCCAGGATTTCCAACTTGTTTTCGTCCTGGGTCACAGTTGAGGCTTGCAGGTAGGCCTCGAAGCAACGCAGCCAATGCGCGAATTTGGTAGCCGAACCCGCTTCTTGGGGGTCTAGGTCCAGCCATGTTGGTCTGAGGGCTCGCAGCAGCTCCTGCTGCTCAGCGTTTGGTGCAGCAGCCTGCTGCTCAGCGTTTGTTGTCGACATTTTGTTTTTGCTAATAAAATTGATGCGCTATCAATTACTCATAAAAGACGGAGGCCTAGAAATTCATTGACGCCACTTTTGGGGCGCTAAAGTGGGGCGTCCGCTAAAGTTTGCGGCGGCCGCCAAATCTAGGCCACTTCTCCGATATTCATTAGCTTCGCCCTACTAGTTCGGGCGAGCGCTAAAACTGCTGTTGGACGCCTCTCTTTGGGCGCTAAGCCGGAGGTGGTGATCGATAGCGCCAAGGCCGGGCACAGCGCAGGTGCGGCCATCTCGTGACTGACAGCAGGCACCCTGGCGCCGGCCAGCTCTTAAGGGGGAAGGGTCGACTGTGTCTGCTGTCACGCCCTGGATAGTGGAGCCCTCCAGCTAGGCCTGAACACTGCTGCTGGACCCAAATAGCGCCTGAAGACATGGAGAAGGCCCGTGAACGTGCGCAGCGCTTCTCAGAGTGTGATCTGAGTGTGCTGCTTGCTGCTGTGGAGAAGAGGCGCCATGTTTTGTACCCGGACAATGGCAAGAAGGCGACGGTCCGCGTCTACAGGAGAGCCTGGAGGCATGTCGCCAGCAAGCTGTCAGCCAACAGCGACGTCCCCAGGACCGGTGCCCAATGCCGCAAAAAGTTAAATGACCTCACACGCATTGTCAGGGTGAGTACCCTTTCCAGTGACCTCCTCATCCTTGCATGTGCACCTCACATTATGGGCAAAGGGACCTGAAAGCTCTAATGGCCAGCCTTCATCCAGCAGCTATGGCACAGGCATGAGCATCAATTGCACATTCTGCACTGAACACACTGGCCAAGCTATTCCACCATGGGAGGCAGTGCACAGCAGATCATGGCGACACACTGGCCAGGCTATTCCACCATGGGAGGCAGTGCACACAAGATCATGGCGACACACTGGCCAGGCTATTCCACCATGGGAGGCAGTGCACACAAGATCATGGCGACACACTGTCCTTTCTCTTGCAGGCCAAGCTGGCGAATAATCGCAAGAGCCGGACTGCGACCGGGGGAGGACGACCCCATATCCAGCCACTCACCGACCTGCAACATCGCGTGGAGCGCCTCATGGGTGACCGGGTGATTGGGCCCGTTGCATGTGGAGATGCCGACCCTGTTCTGGGAAGCAATGGTAAGGACATCACCTTTTGCACCTCTCTCGTCCCACTTGCGCATCAGATCTACATCCTTTGCCACTGTCCGACCAATGCGCTGAATGCCACCACTCATGCATCCCGCACTGATGCCCTCTCCTCACTCTAAAGCTACTCTTGTGCCTTCCTGCTTTCAGATGGTCAAGAGGAGGTCCCTCAACTTGCCAGTGACAGACCCTCCGAGGAGGAGCAGGAGGAGGAGCAAGAGGAAGGCGGCCCATCAGGGGAACCCTCAGCCGCGGCCACCCAGGCCAATGTAGGGAACACGTCTTCCCTGGAGGGCAGCGTGGCGGAAGTGTCGAAGGGGAGGGGAGCTCCTGGGACCTGCGTGCTGCAGAAAGGCGGGAGGGGGGTGGAAGCTCGGTGGCCTTCGCCCCAGAGGGGGGATGCATCAGAGGGGAGTCCAATTGCTGGGCCCAGCGGCCTCCAGCAACGCAGGAAGGGTCGGCCAGCTCGGCGGCCTTCTCCCCAGAGGGAGAGTCCGGCCTGCAGTCAGGAGATGCTCTTCGCCGAGGAGATGGAATGCCTCGAAGACTTGTCCGCGGACTCGGAGCGCCGGCACACGGAGCTCATGGCGGCAGTGGCACGGTTGCCTGAGTCCATCGATTACCTCTCTCGGAGTGTGGCCGAGTTCGGGCCCTTAGAGGCCACCAGTCGGGCGGAATACCGGGCAGATCTTTCAGCGACTGGCCAGGTGATTAGTGGTGCCGTCCAGTCACTGGCTGCTCTGCTGCGGTCAGTGAACAGGTCAACACGGGCACTCACTGCTGCCACACTCGCTGTGTCAGCCAGGCATCGCCAGGGCACCCGGCGCGCTGCAGCAGCACATCGGTCTGTCCCTCGGCAGATTGGTGCGCATGCTGCAGTGCTGGCCCGGGTGAGTGCCAATGTCTCAGGCGACCAGCGAGCGCCTGCCATCCGCCAGCTTGCCGCCATTCCTCCAGCCGCCACTGCCACTCCCCCAGTGGAGCTGCCAGGAGCTGCTGCAGTGGCTGATGCTGGCCAGCCACAGCTGCAGCAATCAACAGCTGGCCGCTCGACGCCCAGACCTCGATTAGACCGACCCCCAAGGGCATCTGCCGTCACGACATGTGCCCCTCAGGAGCCTGCCCCCAGCCTTGCAGTAGCCAATGGCCTTACTTTGAGGTGGAGCAGCAGGGCGGGCAGGGGCCACCCAAAGATGGCCAAGGCATCGCCCTAGCGGGCCAAATAGTCGAATGTGTGGCCATTTGTGTTTGTTTCTTGAGGCCGAGAATTGGATGTTTGTTATTTGAAGGCCGATGATGTGATGTTTGTTTTGGACGAAGGCCAAGAATGACGGCCATTTTAGTTGCCCTATTTTGTTAATCCTCCCCAGGTTGTGGGAGTGAGTAATGTGTTTGAGTGTTTTTGGGGGTTTCCTCTGGTTTTGGTTTTCATGTGGGAAGGGCCCAGAGTTTGTACAATAAAGCATTTTATTTATTCACATTGTCCATGTTTGATCTTTGAAGTGTTTGTTGCCTTAACCGGCTGAGGGCTTGCGGAGCGGCTGCAATCATGTTCTATCATTGGCACAAGCCATTCCCTGACAGGGGGCCTAGAAGTGACGTTCAATAAGCCGACGACGGGCGGCCCTTGGACCTTGTGCGTCCCTCCTGGGCTGGTACTCCTCGTCCTCATCGTCCTCATGCTCCTCCTGCTCCTCCTCCTGAGGTGGTGGTCCAATGTGAGGTGGCAGTGCCTGAGTCCTGCGGATAGCCAGGTTGTGCAGCATGCAGCAAACGACGACGAATTGGGAGACTCGATCCTGCGAATACGGGAGGGCTCCCCCGGAACGGTCGAGGCAGCGGAAGCGTTGCTTGAGCACGCCGATTGTTTGTTCTATGAGGCTCCTCGTCGCTTGATGGCTCTCGTTGTATGCCTCTTCAGCAGGGGTCGTGGGCGCGCGGAGCGGGGTCATGAGCCAGGTACACAAAGGATAGCCTTTGTCCCCGATAAGCCATCCTCTTGGGGGAGGCTGTGCCTGGAACATGTCAGCCACAGTTGTCTGTCACAGGATAAAGGCATCGTGGCTGCTGCCTGGAAAGCGGGCATTGACAGCTAGGATGCGCTGCCTGTGGTCACACACCAGCTGTACATTGAGGGAATGGTAGCCCTTCCGGTTGCGGTAATCCTCGGCATGCTCAAGAGGTGCCCGCAAAGCCACATGCGTGCAGTCAATGGCGCCCTGCACCATGGGGAAGCCCGCTATTCTTGCAAACCCCACTGCACGCTGCTGCTGCTTGTCCAGGGTCAGGGGGAAGGAGATGAATTGATGTCTCCTTCTGAAAAGGGCTTCGGTCACCTGGCGGATGCAGCAATGCACGGCGAACTGGGAGATGTTAGCGATGTCCCCAGTAGCGGATTGGAAGGAGCCGGAGGCATAGAAGTTGAGAGCCACCGTCACCTTCACTGCCACCGACAGAGACGTCCTGCGCATCAGCTGTGGCTGCAGATCTCTCTGAAGCAGCCGGCAGATGTCTGTAACCACTTCCCTTCGGAATCGCAGCCTCCTAGCACACATCGCGGCAGACATGGTCAGATAGGAGGTCTGCTGGCGGTATACCCTGCGTGGGTAAGGCCTCAGTTGGTGACGCCTGTTGCCCCCTCTGCGTCTAGCCAGGGCTGCCACTCTCTCACGGCGTCTGTAAGCCCTTCTGGCATAAGGCTGAAATTCAGCGTTGCCACCCAATGCAGCCCCCATTATATGCTGGCAAACACTGAGCTCTGAATGAAGGCTAAGATAATTGGTGAGCTCTGGCCTGAGCCAAAAATACCTGTCCAAGTGTTGGTCCAAACCAGTAAACTCTCCTCCTTGGTCTCTGTCCAAAAAACCGTTGCACAAGAGTGAATGCTGCAAAATGGCTGGCCTTTATACTGCTGGGTAAGTGCCCTTTAATTAGCGCTCCCCCCGGCCCGGCTGGCCTGTGTACCGTTCCACTTCACAGTCGCTCGGGACGCCCGGCGCACAATGGGCCGGCGCGAGTGAAGTTCCGGTTTGGGACGCACAAAGGGCGTTGCACTATTAAATGATGTCATGATCTGCGCGCGCAGCAGGGCGCACGCTAAGACTTTGCACCGGCGCTAAATGTGTCCTGAAGTTGGGGAGAGGTGCAGATCGCGCTGCGCCCGGGCGATAAGCACCTAGCGCTCGAGATCTACTCCCCCTAAGGCGCTAACGGCTGGCGCGCCCAACTGAATTTCTAGGCCGGAGAGTTAGGAGATTAACTAAAGGCTTTTATTAGCAAAGAACAGAGCATGTCTCTCGTGATTGACTGGGTTCCAAGAAGGCAGGGGGCTGCCGAGCGGTCACCTTTATACCTGGGCCTGTGGGTGGAGCCAGGGGCGGAGCCAGCAGAGACATGCTGAGGCATGCATAGGTACAACAGTGTGTAACAACAACAACAACAATAACAGTGGTTTACCACAAAGAGCAGGGGAGTTCTCCCTGGAGTCCTGGCCAACATTTCTCCCTGAACCAACATCACTAAAACAGATCATCTGGTCATTATCACAGGGCTGTCTGTGGGAGCTTGCTGTGTGCAAATTGGCTGCTGCATTTCCTACATTACAACAGCGACTGCTCTTCAAAAGTACTTCATTGGCTGTAAAGTGCTTTGGGATGTCCTGAAGTTGTGAAAGGTGCTGTATGAATACAAGTCTTTCTTTAACAAAGGTGAAAAGGCCCAAAATGGAGCAGCCGGTAACAGGATATCAATTAGTCTCCTCTTATCTTAGAGACATCAAGGACTCAATACAAAGTGTGTTTGAAACAAAGCAGATTTATTTGACTTATTTCCAGAATGTAAAACTCCAGCCCAGTTATAGGGGTTACTAACATCAGCAGAAACAAACCCCAACTGTCAGAATGAACATGGTTCAGTCCTGGATGTGATTAACAGCAGCAACAACAGCAGAATCCAACCCCTGCAGTCACTTGTGAACTCGCTGGTGTCTCAGCAGGTGAGATCAATGAGTGAATCCCTTCCCACACATGGAGCAGGTGAACGCCCTCTCCACAGTGTGAACTCGCTGGTGTCTCAGCAGACTGGAGTGCCGAGTGAATCCCTTCCCACACACGGAGCAGGTGAATGGCCTCTGCACAGTGTGAACTCGCTGGTGTCTCAGCAGACTGGAGTGCCGAGTGAATCCCTTCCCACACACGGAGCAGGTGAACGACCTCTCTCCAGTGTGAACTCACTGGTGTCTCAGCAGGTGGGAGCTGTACAGAGCTCTGGTTAGAACCCATCTGGAGTATTGCGTTCAGATCTGGGCACCGCACCTCAGGAAGGAGATATTGGCACTGGAGAGTGGTCGCGGCGCAGATTCACCAGAATGATATCGGTGTAAAAGGGTTAAATTTTCTTCAAAAAACTCAAGCAGGTTTGCAGGACGTGACCCACCCCACGTAACATCAGGAGGCGGGTCATTGTCTCCGAGGCAGCAGGGGAGTCACAACCACAAACAGATGCGGGCAAATGGAATCTGCCATTTGCTGCATCAATGTGTCTGGCTGTGTTCCATGGAGGAGCCGCCAGATTTCCAGTTTCACCCACCCCCCGCCCTCCGATCTGCAAGCTTCCTGTCAGCCCTGGTTTAGCGGTTGGAGCTGGATATTGCACAGATGAGGCCCGGCCATCAAAATGGCTGGGTCCTCTCGCCGAGGACATTGGACAGGCAGCACCATCGCACCGCTCACCTGATGTCCACCCAGAGTGAAAATCAGCCCCAAGAAGTCTAAGCTCAGCAATCTCAGCAACGTCAAACACATCCAAGATCCCCGATCAGCTGCAAGAGAAGGATCGACATTCCATTCTTGCCCATGTGCCAGTTGCAATTGAGCCTTTCTTTGAAAATGAGCCTGACTGAATGATCTGATCTGTGGTGTTTAATGGACTTGGGAAGCCAATCATATTTGGAAATATGAAACTGAACCCTGTATTTACTGAAAATATCAAATCTACCTTATTCAGCTGACTGATGCATCTCAATGGCAAGAGCATTGCGATAATAAAGGTTTGCAAATCAGAGCTGAATTTGATATCTCCAATAAAATCAACCTCAATGTTTCACAAATCCGAGATGTTCCAGGAGTTTTCAATGCAGAGGACCAGACTGGATGATGATAAATATTTGGACATCTGCAAGCACACTGCCTGACACTAGATTGTCCTCCACATTACAAGCTGTCTTATCCTCTTCAGCAATGCACATCTTCAAATGAGAGAAAAGGTCGTCGCGTGTCTGGGTTTCTTCCTGCACAATGGACCTCCAGTTTGTTCCCATTTGCTCACTGCATGTGAAGAGATCACTGCTTTGCCGTCAGATCACAGGCCAAATGTCAGAATTAAAGCAATTGTGGTGATAAGAATAGCTGGAACATTATTAAGGATCAGAACCATACTACTGTCAGGAGAAATTTGCTTGGGTTGTGTTTGGAAACAGCAGGGGGTGATTTTAACCTCACGCACCCGGCGGGAAACTAATGCGATCAGATCGGCCGCTTGTTTTACACCCCGCCCGATTTCACTTTCGACTGAAATCATTGGAGAGCAAAATCGGGGAAGGTGTAAAACGGGCAGGAAATTCAATCCCGTCAGGTGGGGGAGGTTCAAATTACCCCCAGCATATCTGAACTAGAAGGACAACTGCTAAAAACGGCCAAAAGGACAATAAAATAACTATGGAAACAGCCTGAGCAGTTCCGCAGCAACACGAATCCCCAAATAGGAAGCTTTCTGCTTTTTAACCTCGTACACTATTTATCTACAAAGTACATCTCTAATTATCATCAACAGCAAGCTGCAATATCACTTATTGGAATATGACTGTTTGACTAAGTAAGAGTTTAGCCAAAGAACTACCTGCAGTTATTTTACAAATATAGGGGGAGAAATTGGGTATAGCCCCGTTTGGGACGCTAGTCCTGGCGATGTGCAAAGTTTAGCGCCAGGCGCAATTTAGCGCCACCTGGCGCGATATTGGGTTGCAGCGCCCCTGAAGGTGATTGCGGCGATAAATCAGGTGCTGCACGATACTCTTAAGGCGCTAACCCGGCGGCGCAACCCAATTTTGCGGCGGCGGGGCGCAGTGCAGGTGCTGTCAATAATCACTTTTCCCGAGACACACTGGCGCCGGCCAGCTCTTAAAGGGGCGGGTCATCAGCCACGGGTACAGAGGATAGCCCTTGTCCCCGAGAAGCCAGCCTCCTGGGTGAGCTGGGGCCTTGAAAAGGTCTGCAACAGAAGTCTGGCGCAGGATGAAGGCGTCGTGGCTGCTGCCTGGGAACTGCGCATTCACTGCGAGGATCAGCTGTCGGTGGTCACAGACCAGCTGGACATTCAAGGAATGGAACCCCTTGCGGTTGCGGAACTCCTCCGGATTCTCTACAGGTGCCCGCAAAGCCACGTGCGTGCAGTGAATGGTGCCCTGCACCATGGGGAAGTCCGCTATTGCAGCGAAGCCCTCTGCGCGCTCCCGCTGCTTGTCCGGGGTCATTGGGAAGGAGATGTACTGCCGCCTCCTTTTAAACAGGGCATCAGTCACTTGACGGATGCAGCAATGCACCGCAAACTGCGAGATGTTGGCTATGTCCCCAGTTGCGGCCTGAAAGGGGCCGCTTGCGTAGAAGTTTAGGGCAACAGTCATCCTCACAGCCACCGACAGAGATGTCCTGCACCTTATCTGAGGCTGCAGAACTGGCTGAAGCAGGTGGCACAGCTCAGTCACCACCTCCTTTCTAAAGCGCAGCCTTTTGATACGCTGCTCCTCCGACATGTTGATGTAGGAAAACTGCTGTTGGTAAACCCTGGCCGCGTAAGGTCTGGTGTGGCGACGTCTGTTGGTCCTCCTCCATCTGGCCATGCCTGCCCCTCTCTCCCTGCGTCTCTGTGCCCTTTCCAGATGATTCAGCAGCAGGACGTTCCCCTCCAATGCAGCCCCCACAATAAGTGCGCAAAGAAAGTTTTGCCGTTGGAAATGCTCACCAACAGCAAGGTGATGGTCAGAAGGCTGAAGTTCCTCTGCTTAGTGGTGAAATGGCTCGCAGTGTGCAGCCCAGCAACTCTCTGTAACTCTCGAAGAGGTTGTGAGCCATAAAAGCCTGCCGCTTTTAAACCACACCAGTGCCCTTTAAATAACGCCCCTGCAACCCGAGAGTGACTGGGGAAGGCTCCAGGTAAGCTGTCCTTATTAGCGCCAGGCGCTACAGAGGGGGGTGCCACTGAATTTCCGGTCCGGGGCGCCCAAAGGTCATTGTACACTCAAATGACGTCATGATCTGCCTGTGCCCGTGAGCGGGCGCTAAGATTTAGCGCCGACGCTAAATGTATGCTCAATATGGGGCGAGGCACTGGGTTCACTGCGCCCGGCCGAAAATTGACTAACGCCCCACTTCTCGGCCTCTTTAGGCGCTAATTGGAGGCGCTATTGGGGGCGAATTTCTCCCCCATAGTATTTTCTTACTTTACGCAAATCCTTTGAATTTTCTTTTGCCGTTTACTTTTGGTTGTGTGTTTTTTTCTCTTTAGGTCCCTGCACACAACCAAAGCATTCTCAGCTGAGGGAACAGGTGGGCAGCTTGCTCTGACCCTACCGTTCTACTGTGACCCGTGGGGTCTCACCCTCCAAATGTACTTCCTTGTGGGGACACGCTCACTTTCTGTTGACCCCCTCTTTCTTCCCGACAGTCCAGTGGAGATTAAGGATTTGCAGTGTGAGGGAGAATGGGCAAAAACCCACATCCCACCATTCTTTGGTGCCATTTGTTGAGCTGGCATGCTATGCCCATCTCCGTTAATGACTTTTGATGTCCTTCAGTTTTTTGAAGCAGAAACAGTGTCCACAAAGAGCTACTTGTGCTTCAAAAGACTCGAGCCGCTCGGCCAAACAGCCACGTGGACTTTCAGTCCAACATATAATCTATCGATCGATCGATCACTCAGTTCATTCATTTAGTAACGGCAGATTTTACTATCTTACACCACATTCTGTGTATTTAAGATAGTATCTGAAGAAGTGGCGCGATGCTCAACACTAAGAGTCGGACTGTTTCCGATTCACCAATTGAACACTTTGCTCTCACCAACATGCGCGGTCCCTTTAAATGTGCTGCGCGGTTTCTCTCCCAGCGGCAGGAGCTGGTGAGCGGCCTGCGCGGGGCCTCGCCATTGCTGCGCCACCGTGCAGCCGCGCACCTTAGGGGCAACATTGGTGTGCGGCCCTCAACAGCTCACCACAACTTGTTAAGTGGCCCTCCAGACCAAATCATTGCCCACCCCTGCCCGAAACCATCTTTAACGGGATTCTGCCTCCTGACGGAGCTGGGAAAGATTTTGCCATTATTACCACAATTGAGCACCATCTTCTTTTCCAAAGATCTCTGAGCTTCTCTAATGGCTGCTTTTGTCTCCCTCAATTGTGGGTGATATTTCTCTCTATTCTTCTGTAAACTGAATTCATCTTGATCTGAACTGGGTTCAATGTAAGATAGTTCAGGGAGTCATGCATCATTCACCCCTAGACCTACGCCGGCCGGTGAAACCCCAGTCATTTCCTTAGTAAGGATTCCTCTGGTTCCTCGCCATATATTTGTGAGGATACCGAAACCCAGCTTTCTTACCGTCCACTCCTGGAGGCCCCACTCCCTGAGCCTACAACCTTCAGCAGGGTCAGTGGTGGAGTTCAACAGCAGGAGTGAACTGAACTGTCAGAATGAACAGGGTTCAGTCCTGGATGTGATTAACAGCAGCAATAACAGCAGAATCCAACCCCTGCAGTCACTTGTGAACTTGCTGGTGTCTGAGCAGGTTGTATGACCGAGTGAATCCCTTCCCACACACGGAGCAGGTGACTGGCCTCTCCCCAGTGTGAGTGCGCTGGTGTCTCAGCAGGTTGGAGCTCTGAGTGAATCCCTTCCCACACACTGAGCAGGTGAACGGCCTCTCCCTAGAGTGAACTCGCTGGTGTGCCAGCAGACTGCAGTTCTGAGTGAACCCCTTACCACACACTGAGCAGGTGAACAGGCCCTCCCCGGTGTGAACTCGCTGGTGTGTCAGCAGGCTGGAGTTCTGAGTGAATCCCTTCCCACACACTGAGCAGTTGAATGGCCTCTCCCCGGTGTGAACTTGCTGGTGTGTCAGTAGTTGGGATGAATTCGTGAATCGCTTCCCATACACGGAGCAGGTGAACGCTCTCTCCCCAGTGTGAACTCGCTGGTGTATCAGAAAGGTGGTTGAATTTGTGAATCCTTTTCCACAATCAGAGCAGGTGAATGGCCTCTCCCCAGAATGAATTCGCTGGTGTGTCAGCAGATCCCTTTTGCTTTTAAAGCTTTTCTCACAGTCAGTACATTTAAAAGGTCTCATGTTTGTATGAACAAGTTGGTGTCTCAGTAGCTGGGATGACTGAGTGAATCCCTTCCCACACACGGAGCAGGTGAACGGCCTCTCCCCAGTGTGAATTTGCTGGTGTGTCAGCAGGTCAATTGACTGAGTGAATCCATTCCCACCCACTGAGCAGGTGAACGGTATCTCCCCGGTGTGACTGCATCGATGAGTTTCCAGCTGATATGGGTAATCAAATCCTTTCCCACAGTCCCCACATTTCCATGGTTTCTCCCCGGTGTGACTGCGCTTGTGTTTCGCCAGGCCAGAGGATCGACTGAATCCTCGTCCACACACAGAACACGTGTACGGTTTCTCCCCGCTATGAATGGTGCTTTTTGCTTCCATGTTATGTTTGATGATATTCAGGTCCCGATGAATAGAGTGACTCTGTCAGATCTTGATGTGATGTTTGAGTTAAATATCCTGTCTACAAATCCTGCCCTTCGAATACCCTGTAAAATGAATATAAAACAAGAAAAAGGGAGCATGAGAGAACCTACAAAAACACAAAGACAGGTTGTGAAACTGAGCTCAATGAATCTGGGAATTTGTGGGGCCGGTACTGGAAAAAAAGTGATGATGAAAGCTGCTGGATTGTCATAAAATCCCAACTGGTTCACTAATGTCCCTCAGGGATATGGGGATCGGGCGGGAAAGTCAAGCTGAGGTCGAAGATCAGCCATGACCTTATTGAATGGCGGAGCAGGCTCGAGGGGCCGTATGGTCCACTCCTGCTCCTAATTCTTGTGTTCTTATGGAAGGGAACCTGCCACCCTACCTGTCCCACGACTTCTATGGCCTAGAAGGAAAAGAGTAGCAGCTCCATGGGAACACCATCATCTGCAAGTCACACACCATCCTGACTTAGACATATATTGTCATTCCTTCATTGTCACTGGGTCACAATCCTGGAACTCCATCCCTAACAGCACTGTGGGAGCACCTTCACCACACGGACTGCAGTGTTTAAAGAAGGCGGCTCACCACCACCTTCTCAAAGGCAACTAGGGATGGGCAATAAATGCTGGGCCATCCAGCGACACCCACATCTCTAGAATGAATAAAAAAATCTGCATATGTAAAATAGATTAAAAGCCTCTACAGAAATGTTTGTTCCTAAAACAATACTCTTTTACATTGTAGGGACAGAGTCTGTTTAACAACCTGATCTCCCCCAGAATCCACCACCCTTGACAGTCCCACATTGGAAATTGTTGGGTCCTCCTGGGCTCATAAGTACTGGGGGTTAAACCCAGCAGCTTCTCCTCCATCTCCACTCCAGCGCAAACTGAAGCAACAAAAAGACCTACACAGGCAGCTAGGGACCGACTTTTGCATCCAGCGCCCGCCCTGATACAAGCCGGCTCTGGATTGGAGGCTCTGCTGTGTCGATCTAGTTGTGGTTTCTCCTGTCCGGGTTTCCTGGTGCCGTGCTCATCAGTCACCTGACAACCCATTGTTAGCGGAAGCGCGTCATCCTCGGTCCCAGGGACCGCCTCAGGAGAGAAGATGGCCGCGCATGCACCGTGCTGCAGGTGGAACCGGTCCATCTTTCCTCCACCAAGATGGCGGTGCGTAACCCGGGCCTGTCACCGAGAAAAAGCCTCACCGTAGCCGTCTGGCGGAACACAGACCGGGCCGCAGGATCTCATTCGGGCCTGAGGCCGTTCTCCAACTTTATAAACCCTGCGGCGCGGCCTACCCGCAGTTTATTAATCTCCCGACCCCGCTCCCGCCGACCTGCAGCTCCGCCCGGCGACCACGCGAGGCTTTCTTTGTAAAGTCGGTGAGGGACACGTGACCCGGGCCCACGGCCTGATTGACGGGAGCTTCTGACCAATAGGGAGCGAGCGGGGCGGGGCTGGAGGAGCGAGCCGGCGGCGGGTCCTCCAACCAATCGGGGAGCCCGAGGGGCGGGACTAGCGCCGGCTGATTGTCTGATCCTCAGGGCAGCGAGTTTCTCCAGTCCCTTGTTCAGGGCCCGGGGCCAGGGGAGGCTGTGGGCCTTTATTCCCTTTATTGGACACAAGGCTCTTTGTCTCACAACACACTGGCTCAGGTTTTAATAGAGACTTTTTAAATTCATCAATAAAAGCAGATAAACCCCATGCTTCTGTAGAACAAACTTTTTAATATTTGGGTGTAAAAGTACAAGTTTCTTTCCCTCTGGGGAATTTATTATTAGTTTCAGGAAACAACAACAACCACTTGTATTTTTAAAGCGCCTTTAATGTAGTAAAATGTCCCAAGGCTCTTCACAGGATCGTTATAAAACAAAATTTGACACCGAGCCACATAAGGAGATATTCGGGCAGATGACTGTCTTGTTTTGCACACTTTGTACAAAAATAATAAATTGCAGGACAACGGAGTATTACAGTTTAAACTCTTTTAATGAAGCATCAGGTCTGTAAGCTTTCTCACAGCAGCACCGTGTGGACAAGATGGAGTCAGGGTCCCTGGGTCTTCTAAAAAATAGCAGTCCTTACAGATGCCTGCAGGCCAATGACAACTCAGCATGTGATCACATGTGAATATAATAGGTATTCCTTACAGATGCCTGCGGGCCAATCATAAATCAATATGCAAATGTTACATCCCCCTTCTTTTAAGAGAAAAATGTTATGCATTACTTTTGAACCTTTCTTCTACATAATGTTCTCAGTAGCATCAACATATAAGTAAACTCAACATTTAACTAGCACTGAAAACATCTCAATGTTTCAATAACGATGTACAGTTTTTTTAGGGCAGCGATCCGCCTACACCCTTTGACAGTTCACAAGTCAAGGATAACTCTAGGCTTGACCTCTCATCCCGACCTTGTGTGGTATGGAACTGAGCATGCTCCTGAATCGGTCAACAATTCCGGTTCAGGTTTAGGTTCAGGTAAGCATGATCTGTTTTGTGTATTGCTCTGTTCATCACACTCTGTTGAACTGATCCTCTCATCGGAATGATGGTGTTGTTCCTTGGTGTTCAGGAGGTGCCTGCGATTGCGGCGGTACACCTGTCCTTCTGGGGTGCGGACGTGATACGATCGCTCAGTGTCAGCTGGCTTGATGATGACTGCTGGATTCTCCATTGTGCAGCAGCAGCAGTAGTCTAGCTGACCTGTCATAGTATTCTCTTTTGGTGTTGCTGTCTCTGTACACGTTTTCCATGCACTTGCTTGCAGCTGACGACCTCTGGCTGCAGCTGCTGGTTGGTGCTTGGAAGGATTGAGCAAAGTCTACGGCTCATCAACAGCTGTGCTGGTGACTTGAAGTTGTCAACCGGAGTGTTGCAGTACTCAAGGAGACTGATGTAGGGGTCTCTTTTGTCCGCTTTGGCTTTGTCCATGAGTGTTTTTGCAATCTGGACAGTTTTTTCAGCAAGACCATTACTTTGAGGGTAATGTGGGCTTGATGTGACATGTGTGAAATCCCATGCCTTGGCAGCAACTCAAACTCTTTTGATTTGTATTGGGGCCCATTGTCTGAGACTAAGGTCTCTACAATGCCATGCCTGGCAAAGGCTGCCTTTAGCTTGTGGATCACAGCTGCAGATGTGGTGCTGTGAAGCTTGTCCAATTCAAAATATCTGCTGTAGTAATCAACAGTCACTATGTAGTCCTCGTTGTTCCATGTGAACAGATCCGTTGCCGCGACCTGCCAGGGCCTGTCTGGGATACAGTGAGGTATCATGGGCTCTTTGACATTTGATGGGCGGCGTTCTAGACAAATGGAACATTTTCCGACAATGTCCTCAATGTGTTTGCACATTCCAGGCCAAAACATAATGTCACGTGCTCTTTGTTTGCATTTTTCCATGCCCATATGTCCAGCATGAATTATTGTCAAAATCTCTTCTCTGAGACTGGTAGGAATAATAATTTTCTCCCCTTTGAAGATGATTCCGTTGATTTGTGACAGTTCGTCTCTGTGGTTCCAGAATTCAGATATACTCTGAGGGCATTTCCTCCTTTCCTCAGGCCATCCTTCATGTATGACTTTGCTCAGCAGTGTGAGTTGTGCATCTTTCTCTGTTTCTGCTCGGATCTCCTTCAGTTTTGAGTCACTCACAGGTAAGCTGTTGTACACCATGTGCACCTGCACATCCATGCCTTCACTGAGGCTGCTGTCCTGGTAGCTAAGAGACTTTCTGGAGAGCGAGTCTGCGACAGGAATGTCTTTGCCTGGACGGTGAATGATTGTGAAGTCGTACTTCTGTAGCTGAAGGGTCATTCTCTGTAGCCTTGGTGGGGCTGCGGCTAGTGGTTTCCTCATGATTGACTCAAGGGGCTTGTGGTCGGATTCCACAATGACTTGTCGGCCATAGACGTACTGGTGGAAACGCTTACATCCAAACAGAATTGCATATAGCTCTTTCTCGATTTGAGCATAGTTGATTTCACTGTCTGTGAGAAATCTGAAAGCGTAGCCGATGGGCTTTCCTTCTTGCAGTAATACTGCGCCTAGTCCGTACTTTGATGCATCCACTTGTAGTCTGAGCTCTTTGTTGGGGTCGAAGTAGGCAAGGACTGGTCCTGGTTCTCTGGTGATTAGGTCTTTCATTTTCTGAAATGCTGTGTCATGTTATTTGTCCCACAGGAACTCATTGGATTGTTTGAGCAACTGACGCATGGGTGCGTTGATTTCGGAGAGGCTCAGGGCAAACTTGGCTAAATAGTTAACCATGCCTAGTACTGTCTCTAGCTCTGCGCGGTTCTTCAGTGGCTCCATCTTCTTGATGGCGGAGATTTTCTCTGGCTCCAGCTTAATGCCATCAGTTGAGAGGTGATGCCCAAAACAACTGATCTCGGTGGATCCGATTATGCTTTTCTCGGGGTTGAGCCGGATACCTTTCTCCCGTGATCTTTGTAGCATTGCACGGAGGTTCCTGTCATGTTCCTCTCTATTCCTGCCATAAATGAGGATGTTGTCTACGATTGCAACTACTCCATCGAGGCCTTCATAGGTTTCGTCGATCTTCCGCTGGAATTCATCCTGAGCTGAGATAAGACCAAATGGTAAACACAGAAATTGGTAGCGTCCAAATGGTGTGTTGAACGTTGTTAGCTTAGATGACTCTTCCGTGAGCTTGATATTCCAGTATCCTGATCGTGCGTCCATTACACTGAAGTAACGTGCTCCCACTAGCTTGGGTGTGATGTCATCTAGCGGTGGTAGAGGGTAGTGAGGGTGTTTGATAGCCTTGTTCAAATCTCTGGGGTCGAGACAGACTCTGAGCTTGCCTGTACGTGGTTTCTCAACCACTACTAATGTGTTGACCCACTCTGTCGGTTCTGTTTCCCGGATGATGATTTCTGTATTCTCCATGCTCTGCAGCTCCTCCTTCAGGCGACTACATAGAGCAAGGGGTATCCTTCTCGGTGGGCAAACCACAGGGGTTGCTTCTGGGTCAAGGTGAATAGTGCATTCACCTGGGAATAGTCCGATTCCTTTGAAAACGTCAGCAAACTCTTCCATGACTGTCTGCTTCTCAACTGGTGCTGTCAATGATAGCACTAGCTTGACGAGCTCCATGTCTAAACATGCCTTTAGACCTAGCACTGGAGGTGCTCGAGTGTCAATAATGTAAAAGTTCAACATCATGTCGCTTTCTTTGTACTTGCATTTCATCACACATGTGCCTTTTACAATGAGCTGCTCACCCCCATAGCCGGTCAGTCTGCGTGAGGTGGGCTGTAGCTCACACTCGTCCTTCAAGCTGTGATACTCACTCAGAGGAATTACATTAACCTGAGATCCAGTGCCTAGTTTAAACTTAAGCTCTTTGCCTTGTTTTCCTATCTCAATATCGGCATAGGCTTGCTCTGTCTCTGAAATCTGTTTTTTCTGTGACACAGAATCAATAAACAGTTCCTCTGCATTTGGCTCTCTATCTGGCATTTGGCTGTCACTCACTGTGTGTACTGCTTTTCCAAAAACAGTCTTGCAAACTTTAGCAAAGTGGTTCCGTTTACCACATTTAGTACATTGCCTTCCTTTGGCAGGGCAGTACTCCTTTTCTCCATGCCAGTTGTTTCCACAATATCCACAGTTTTTGAAGCGTTTTATGTCTGTGTCGCCCATTTTTAGAACTCTTGCTGTTCTTTCTGTTCTGAAACACGCTCTCTGGGCAGTGTTCTTTGATGTGTATCTATTAACTGCGTGCACTGTCTGTTCACTCGAGCTGCTCGTGGCGCCGGTTATGGTTTTCAACTGTGCTTGGGCTATCTCGTGCGATCTAGCTATGTCCATAGCTTTGTCCAGCGTTAGCCCGGACCCAACATTCAAAAGTTTCTCTCTCACTTTAGCTGAATGTATTCCAAACACGAGGGGATCTCATCGAAACCTATAAAATTCTGTCAGGCCTGGACAGACTAGATGCAGGAAGGATGTTTCTGATGGCCGGGGAGTCCAGAACCAGGGGTCATAGTCTAAGGATAAGGGGTAAGCCATTTAGGACTGAAATGAGGAGGAATTTCTTCACCCAGAGAGTGGTGAACATGTGGAATTCTCTGCCACAGAGGGCGGTGGAGGCCAGTTCATTAAATATGTTCAAGAAAGAGTTGGATATATTTCTTAAGGCTAAAGGGATCAAGGGATATGGGGAGAAGGCAGGGGCAGGGTACTGAATTTGGATGATCAGCCATGATCTCATTGAATGGCGGAGCAGGCTCGAAGTGCCGAATGGCCTACTCCTGCTCCTATCTTCTATGTTTCTATGCGGTCTCTGACCATCTCATCTTTATCTGCATATACACAGGCCTAGAAATTGAGTTTGCGCTGCGCCGGGGCTTAACGCCGGAAATTTAGCGCCGGTGCTAAGTCGCGCTGTGCGCGCCAAAAATTCAGTAGCGCCACGCCCAAACGGCTGCCGGCGCTACTGAAGGCTGTTTGCGCCTGAAAACTGGCGCTACGCGCCGCATTGCGGCGCTATTCCGGCGCTGCGGCGCCCGATGCGGTGCGGCAGGCTCGGGAAGTGCAGGCCTCCTCCTTCAGTTAAGGAGGAGCTGCCTGCACCCGCCCGCTGGCCGGTTAAATCGCCACAAAAATGAGCCCGGCACCTCGGGGAAGTGCCGGGCTCGCAGCCGAGAAGCATCTGTTCCGCGGGGGGGGCGGTGGGGGAGTCCGGGGAGGGAGGTGCGGGCAGGCGGCCGGCGGGAAAGCGGCCGGCCGCCGCTCCACCTTTATGCGCCGGCGCAAAGTCGTGTAAGACTCTGTTGCCAGAGTCTTAGTTGCGGCTGCCACGGGGGAGGCGGCCGCAACTGAATTTCGGCGCTGGGGCCCGTCACCACGGCAACCGGGACGCTGCGCACACCGATGACGTCATCGGTGCCGGCGCAGTGCTACCGGTGTAACGCCGATGTTGGGCCCTAGTCAATTTCAAAACCGGCTGTAAGTCCAGCGCAATGCCCTCTAGCGCCGCAAAATGGGCGCTAAGCCCACTCAATTTCTAGGCCACAGTCTTTTACCAGCAGTTTTAACTCAGTCACGAACTGTTCAAACGACTCACTAGCTCCTTGTACTTTCTCCTGAAACTTGTACCTAGCGAATATCGCATTTGTCTTGGGCATCACATATGCTTCAAAACGGTCAAAATAACTTTTCAGTACCTTTGCTTCATCTGCGGTGAGAGACCATGTGTTAAAAATGTCTCTCCCTTTTTCTTCGATCCACAAGAGTAGATAGCTGCATTTTTCTTCCTCTCCTTTTCTTTTCAACGGACCCGAGAACATTAATTCCACGTGTTGCTTGAACTTGCACCATTCTCTATGTAAGTTCAAGGATTCCCAATTCATTTGAGGTAAGGGAGCTCCAACGATGTCCATTTCAAATCCCTGTTCTGACACCATGTCTTCTTTTGCACACTTTGTACAAAAATAATAAATTGCAGGACAACGGAGTATTACAGTTTAACCTCTTTTAATGAAGCATCAGGTCTGTAAGCTTTCTCACAGCAGCACCATGTGGACAAGATGGAGTCAGGGTCCCTGGGTCTTCTAAACAATAGCAGTCCTTACACATGCCTGCAGGCCAATGACAACTCAGCATGTGATCACATGTGAATATAATAGGTATTCCTTACAGATGCCTGCGGGCCAATCATAAACCAATATGCAAATGTTCAATGACCAAAAGCTCGGTCAAAGAGGTAGGTTTTAAGGAGCACCTTAAAGAAGGAGAGAGAGGTAGAGAGATGGAGAGGTTTAGGGAGCTTCTTTCCCAGGGCTGTCATCCTACTGAACTCCACAAATAAACTCTAAAGCCTGCACATCTGCCAATGCACTTTATTATGGTTATGGTTATGTTTATGTTAATGTATTACAAGCCAAATGTATGTTGAATGTTTAAATGTCTTAATCTAAATGTACACTCTCGGGAGCCGCAAGCCTACATTTCGTTGTACTGCACTTGTGCACGAACAATGACAATAAAAGTTGATTTGATTTGATTTGATTTGAATTCCAGAGCTTAGGGCCCAGGCAACTGAAGGCACGGCCGCCAATGGTGGAACGATTAAAATCGGGGATGCTCAAGAGGCCGGAATTAGAGGAGCGCAGATATCTCGGGGGGGGGGTCGGGGTTGTGAAGCTAGAAGAGATTACAGAGATAGGGAGGGGCGAGGCCACAGAGGGATTTGAAAACAAGGATGAGAATTTTAAGGATGAGACACTTGAGGAAAAGCAGGGAGTGGGGAGGGTCAAGCCCTTATGGGACAGGGTCACTGATTCTGTTGTGCGACAGTTACTGGGACAGACTGTATCTCCCCCTCCCCTCCACACAGGGATTTGTGGTAGTTAAAGGGACAGTGATTCTTCTTGTTCCACGAGATTGTAATGAAAGGGACACTATTCTGAGATAGCTGTGAACTTTTAGTGCTGCCAGCCTTTCTAAAACATCTTCCTGTCTTTGAGGATCTGTGTGAACTCGCTGGTGACTCAGCAGGTTGGATGAACTCTGAAACCTCTTTGCACAGTCAGAACATTTAAAGGGTCTCTCATCGGTTCTGGGGCAGGAGGGATCTGGTTAACAGTGATCACAATATCATTAGGTTTAAAGTAGTTATGGAAAGGGACAAAATAAAATCAACGGTGAAAATACCCAGCTGGAAGAGAGCCAATTTCAGTGATTTGAGAAGGGATCGAGCACAGGTAGACTGGAAACAAAGATTGTCCAGGAAAACAGTGAATGACCAATGGCAGGCCTTCAGGGCTGAGATAGTTCGGGTACAAGCCAAGCATATTCTCATAAGGAGGAAAGATGGGACATCCAAAGCTGGAGCTCCCTGGATGACAAAGGATATCGAGGTTAGAATAAAACAGAAAAAGGAGGTTTATGACAAATGTCAGGTACAGAATACAGTCAAAAACCAGGCAGAATACAGAGAGTGCGGGGAAATTGAAACAGGATATAAGGGCAAAGAGACAATATGAGAAAAGATCAGCAGGTAACATAAAAGAGAACCCAAAAATCTTCTATAAACATATGAAAAGTAAAAGGATAGTTAAAGGAATGGTGGGGCCGATTAGGGACCAAATAGGAGCTCATCATACGGAGGCAGAGGGCGTGGCTGAGGCACTAAATGAATACTTAGCATCTGTCTTCACAAAAGAAGAGGATGAAGTTAATGTCGCAGTAGAGGAGGGGGGAGTAGAGAAATTGGATAAAAATAGATAGAAAGGAGGTGCTAAATAGGTTGTCATCACTCAAAGTTAACAAGTCACCCGGTCCAGATGGGATGCATCCTAGATAGCTAAGGGAAGCTAGGGTGGAGATAGCAGAAGCTCCGACCACAATCTTTAAATCTCCCTCAGATATATGGGAGTGGTGCCAGAGGACTGGAGGATTGCAAATGTTACACCCCTGTTTAAAAAAGGGGAGAGGGATAAACCTGGTAACTACAGGCCAATCAGTCTCATGTCAGTGGTGGGAGAACGACTAGAGACCATTGTCAAGGACAAAATTAATTCTCACTTGGAGAAGCATGGGTTAATAAGGGGCAGCCAGTATGGATTTGTTAAAGGTAAATCGTGTCTGACTAACCTGATTGAGTTCTTTGATGAAGTAACAGAGGGTTGATGAAGGTAGTGCAGCAGATGTTGTATTCATGGACTTTCTAAATGCATTTGATAAAGTACCACATAAGAGACTTACTCGGAAAATAGAAGCACAGGGAATTAAAGGGCTGATGGTAATTTGGGTATAATTGGCTAAGGGAGAGGAGACAGTGAGCAGTGCTGAGGGATGTTTTTCTGACTGGAGGGAAGTATGCAGTGCGTTCCCCCAGGGGTCGGGATTAGGACCATTGTTTTTCTTGTTATATATAACTGACGTGGACTTGGGTATAGGTGTAAAATTTCAAAGTTTACGGATGATACAAAACTTGGCAACGTAGTAAATAGTGAGCATAGTAGTAGCAGACTTCAGGAGGACAGAGACAGACTGTGAAATGAGCAGACACAAGGCAGATGAAATTAAATGAGGATAAGTGTGAAGTGATGCACTTTGGGAGAAACAACAGGGAGAGGCCGTATAATTTAAATGGGACTATTTTGAGGGGGTGCAAGAGCAGAGGGACCTGGGGGTCCATATTCACAAATCTTTGAAAGTGCTGCGGCAAGTTGGTGATGTTAGATCCGTGGTTCAGTGGATAAATAATTACATGGATGCTGTACGTAAACAAATTACAGGTCTTTACTGGAGGAGGGTCATCTCTAGACTGGGGTACAGAGGCATGCACACAGCTTATATACCGGAGTGGTTACTGCCGGTACTACAGTATACAGGAGCTGTAAAAAGTAGTTCTGACTTAAAGCACATACACTACAATTCCTCCCTTTTTAGATTAATAACACCCCCTTAATATTCAAATAACAATTACATTTTTACATGTACATTCAATAACAAAAGTCCATTTAAAGATTTAGTCTTTGGGGCGGCTTCCTGACCCTTTCGGGATAGTGCCTTTCCGGAGGTTCTTGTTCTTGGTGCAGAGGTGATTCTGACCCCTTTTCATCGGGTAGTTCATCGGGTTCCACTGCTACTGGGTCTGAAGTAGATGCTACCGGTATGTCGGGTTCATCCCCAGGTACTCGAGACATGGGGTTGACGCCTTCCTGTGATGCTAAGATCGGATCGACGTGGCATCTCACAATGTTCTCCCTGACATCCACTGTGTACATTAATGGCCCCTGCCTTGTACATATCATTCCGGGTTGCCACTTCTCTGTTCGATAGTCACGGGCCAAGACTGGTTGCCCTACATTGAAGCTCCTTGTCGGCTTCTCGTTGATGTGCTGGAATTGTTTGTCCTCAACATTTCTTCGCACATTTGGTCTGAGCAAGTCCAGACGAGATCTCAACCTTCGGTTAAAGAACATCATGGCCGGGGTCTGGTTGGTAACTGCATGTGTCGCGTTTCGGTAGGCTAATAAGAAATTGTCCATCTTATGCTGTAGTGGAATTTCCTCATCGCACATGGCCTTTATCGCCTTCTTAAAGGTTTGTACGAACCTCTCAGCCAATCCATTGGTGGCTGGATGATACGGGGCGGATGTGTAATGCCTTACCCCATTCCTTTTCATGAATTTTTGGAACTCGTTGGACACAAACTGTGGTCCATTATCAGAGCAGATCTGCTCTGGCAAACCGTTTCTGGCAAATATGGTCCGTAGGACTGCAATCGTTTTCTCTGTAGTGGTTGAAGATATCTTTATCACCTCAGGCCACTTTGAATGAGCATCCACTGCTATTAAGAACATTGAGTCCATGAATGGACCAGCGAAATCAATGTGCACCCGTTGCCATGGAGAGGAGGGCCACTCCCATGGGTGTAGAGGGGCATGTGGTGGTGCATTTTGGACCTTCTGGCATCCTAAGCAGCTCTTAGTTAAGTCTTTGATTTGTTGATCGATTCCCAGCCACCACACATAAGCCCTAGCAAGGCTTTTCATTTTCACTCCCCCCAGATGACCTTCATGTAGCTCCTGTAGCACTCTCTCCCTTAACTTGGGTGGAATCACCACTCTGGATCCACACATCACTGTCCCCTGGCATACTGACGGCTGTTCTCTTCTGGATGAGAATGCTGGCAACAGTGAGTCGCCGTGTGTTGGCCATCCCCTCACCGTCAATTCATATACCCGTGACAGCGTCGGATCATTGCGGGTCTCCTTCTCTATATATGCGTTTGTTACTGGCAATCGTTCAATTATCGACGAATAAAATATCTCGATAGGGTCCACTGCTGGTGCTTCCTCCACCATAGGCAGTGGCAGGCGCGATAGCCCATCAGCGTTCCCATGCTGTTTCGTGCCTTTATATTCTATTTCATATTGATTCACCCCTAGAAACAGGGACCATCTTTGTAACCGCTGTGCAGTCATTACTGGTATGCCCTTCTTAGGATTAAAGATGGAGACAAGTGGTTGGTGGTCAGTCAGCAAGGTGAACTTCTGCCCATGCAGATAATGGTTGAATTTTTTTACTCCCCATACTAGGCTGAGGGCCTCCCTGTCAATCTGGGCGTAGTTGCGCTCGGCTGAGGTTAGTGACCGAGACGCAAAGGCTACTGGCGTCTCCAACCCATCTGGGAATTTGTGCGACAGCACCGCTCCAATGCCGTAGGGTGATGCATCACATGCCAAACGAATTGGTAGTGCTGGGTTGAAATGGGCCAACACCTCTTTTGATGTGATCAATTCTTTACACTTCTGGAAAGCTCGTCTACGTTCGTCATCCCACTTCCATGGTACCCCTGTTTGCAGTAGGGTGTTCAGCGGGTGTAATACCGTAGACAAATTTGGTAAGAACTTGTGGTAATAGTTTACCAGCCCGAGGAACGACCTCAGTTGTGACACATTTTCTGGTGCTGGAGCCTTGACTACTGCCTCAATCTTGTCAGGGGACTTATGTAACCTCTCTTCATCGATGACGTGGCCGCAATACGAGATCTGTTTCTGGAAAAACTCGCACTTGTGGCGATTAGCTCGTAGCCCATATTCCTTTAATCTGGTGAGCACCTTCTCCAAGTTAGCGAGGTGATCACCGTCATTTTTGCCCGTGACCAAGATGTCGTCCAAATAACACTGGGTCCCTGGAATCCCTTGCAGGACCTGATCCATCGCCCTTTGCCAGATAGCCGGAGCCGAGGCTACTCCAAACACCAGCCGGTTGTATTGATAGAGACCTTTATGGGTGTTGATCGTAAGGTAATGTTTTGAAGCTTCTTCTACCTCCATTTGCAAGTACGCCTGGGCTAGATCAATTTTGGTGAAGCGTTTACCACCAGATAGTGAGGCAAAAATATCCTCAATTCGTGGAAGTGGATATTGCACCGTGTGAAGGACTGGGTTCACTGTCACCTTAAAATCCCCACAGATGCGGACCTTCTTTGGTTCCCCAGGCATATTACTCAACGACCTCTTCATTACAGGAACAATGGGTGTAGCCCACTCGCTCTAGTCCACTTTGGACAGTACTCCTGAACGTTCCAACCCTTCCAGCTCTGCTTCAACCGCTGGTCTGATCACATAAGGCACTGGTCTGGCCTTCAGAAACTTTGGGCTTGCATTATCCTCTATTTTAATTGTTGCTGTTATTCCTTTTAGTGTTCCTAGTCCCTCCTGGAACACTTCTTTTGCGTCAGTTAGCATTTTAGACAGTCGTCCAGATGTGACGTCGTCATCCTTTTTGGCCTCCACCTTCAGTGCCTGTATGGAATGCCAATCTAAATGTATCTTCCGGATCCATTCACGTCCTAGCAGTGGTGGTCCTCCATTTGGCAATACATATATATCCATTTTAGGTATTTCCTGACCTTTATATGTCACTTTCACCCTTATTTTTCCTTTGGGGTAGACTTTTTGCCCCGTATACGTCTTCAAGACAATCTCTGTTGCTTTCCAGGGTATGTGTGAAAATAGCCGCTTGTAGTCTCTTTGATTTATGACTGTTAGAGCTGACCCTGTGTCCAATTCCATTTCCACTTGGACTCCATCTATCTTGAGTGTAACCCAGATAGTCTGGTGATCCTCCATTTCGGTTACATTATGTAGTTTCAGACAACCCAGCTCCTTGCTCCGGAGTCTGTGTCACTTTTCTGTTCATCTGAACCACTGTCCATCACCTCGTGTACCTTTTTGTACTTCTCCTGTGGAAATTTCTTACTGTTGGTTTTCTTCCCAGACCTGCAGACTCTTGCTATGTGTTCTGCTTTCCCACACTCTCTGCACACTTGGTCCTTGAACCAACAATCTTTCTGGTCATGTGTTGTTCTGCCACAGCAATAGCACTTCCCTGTTCCATAGGTCATTTCGTTGGTGCCGTATTTTTGCGGTCTCCGTTGTATCTCTGCAGCGCCCCTTGCGGCTGCTTCGTGTGATACTGCCATATTGAAAGCTTTGTCCAGCGTAAGGTCCTTTTCTGATAGAAGCCGTTTCTGGGTTCCTTCACTTTGTAGCCCACACACAAACTTGTCCCTTAACGTGTCTGCTAGTCCCGCTCCAAACTGGCAGTATTTCGATAGCTTGCGCAGTTCCGTTAGGTACTCAGCATTGCTTTCATCTTTGTGTTGGTTCCTTTTATGGAACTTAAATCGTTCTGCTATCAGCAGCGGTGTGGGGTTTAAGTGGTCCTGTAGGATTTCTACTATGCTTTCAAAATTCTTGTTTACCGGCTTCTCTGGGGTTATTAGATTTCGCAGTAACCCATAAGTTTTTGCACCCATGGAATTTAACAGAACCAGTGCTTTATTAGCATCTGGCACTTCATTCGCCCTGCAGTACACCTCAATACGTTCCACATATGTCGCCCAATCTTCAACTTCATTGTTGAACGTAGAGATACTGCCACTCTTCGGCATCCTTGGTTGTGCGTTAACTATCCCCAATGGCACCTCCCGCGCTTCCCATTCTTCTCCGCTGGCACAAAATGGCATCTCCCGCGCTTTCCTTCCTTCCCGCGCTCGCCCGTCTTCTCCGCTGCGGCTTCGCAAAATGGCGTCTCCCGTGCTCTTCCTTCTTCTCCGCAGCTCAATGGCACCTCCCGCGCTCTCCCTGCTTCTCCGCGGCTCAATGGCATCTCCCCTTGCTTCGCCCCGTGGACCCTGATCAGCCCGTGATCCCTGGCTGTGCTCTGCGTGTTCTTCTCTTGATATTTGTCGACGCCGCTCAGATGAGAACCCGGCTGTTTCTTATCCTCTCTCTCTCCGGTTTGCAGTATTTTTCCTCGACGCCGCTCGGCGATCAACCCCCAGCTGTGCCCTGCACTCTTCACCCTCTTTCTTACCCCGTCGACGCTGCCTGGCTCTCTCTCTCTGCCGTCGGTCGGCTCCAGCCGCCGCTGCTTGGGAAGGGTCTGCTCTGGACCTGTCGTCGGTCTCTTGCTGCTCGTTGTGGCTGGGGAACCAAGCCCGGCTCTCCATAGCCTCCCCAGCGAAGTTGGATCTCTGCCTGACTGCTGGGCGGTTGCTCGCGGTCGACGCCCGTGTTCCTGGACTCGACTATTTTTTTTATTTTTTATGTTGCAGGTAGATTCGCATCAACACTCGTCGCCACTGTTAGATCCGTGGTTCAGTGGATAAATAATTACACGGATGCTGTACATAAACAAATAACAGGTCTTTACTGGAGGAGGGTCATCTCTAGACTGGGGTACAGAGGCATGCACACAGCTTATATACCGAGTGGTTACTGCCGGTACTAGAGTATACAGGAGCTGTAAAAAGTAGCTCTGCCTTAAAGCACATACACTACAGGTGAGGCATTTCAGAAAGCGTATGGGATACTTGGCTTTGTAAATAGGGCCATTGAATACAAAAACAAGGAAGTTACACTAAACCTTTACAAATCACTAGTTAGAAACATAGGAACAGGAGGAGGCCATTCAGCCCCTCGAGCCTGTTCCGCCATTCAATGAGATCATGGCTGATCTGTGACCTAACTCCATACACCCGCCTTTGGCCCATGTCCCTTAATACATTTGGGTAACGAAAACCTATCAATCTCAGATTTAAAATTAACAATTGATCTCACATCAATGACAGTTTGTGGAAGAGAGTTCCAAACTTCTACCACCCTTTGTGTGTAGAAGTGTTTCCTAATTTCACTCCTGAAAGGTCTGGCTCTAATTTTTAGACTGTGCCCCCAGTCCTAGAATCCCCAACCAGCAGAAATAGTTTCTTTCTATCTACCCTATCTGTTCCCCTTAATATCCTGAAAACTTCACTCAGATCACACCTTAACCTTCTAAATTCCAGGGAATACAACCCTAATTTATATAATCTCTCCTCGTAACTTAACCCTTGAAGTCCGGGTATCATTCTGGTAAACCTACGCTGCACTCCCTCGAAGGCACCACACTTTAGGAAGGATGTCAAGGCCTTGGAGAGGGTACAGAGGAGGTTGACCAGGATGGTACCAGGGATGAGGGACTTCAGTTATGTGGAGAGATTGGAGAAGCTGGGATTGTTCCCCTTAGAGCAGAGAAGGTTAAGAGGAGACCTAATAGAGGTGTTCAAAATGATGAGGGGTTTTGATCGAGCAAGTAGGGAGTAAATGTTCACTCTGGCAAGTGGGTCGGTAACTAAAGGTCACAGATTTAAAACAGTTGCTAAAAGAACTAGAGGGGAATGAGGAGAATTGTTTTCACACAGAGGTTTGTTAAGATCTGGAACGCACCATCTGAAAGGATGCTGGAATCAGGTTCCACAGGAACTTTCAAACGGTAATTGGACATGTACTTGAAGAGGACTAATTTGCAGAGTTCTGGGGATAAAGCTGGGGTTTGGGACTAAATTGGACAGCTGTTTCAAAGAGCAGGCACAGACACGATGGGCCGAATCACCTCCTTCTGTGATGTTAGATTCGATGATCAGTGTGAAGACGCTGGTGTCTCTTAAGGTTCTTAGAGCTTTTAAAGCTCTTCCCACAGTCAGAACATTTAAAGGGTCTCTCGTCAGTGTGAACAAGCTGGTGTGACAGGAGGGTGGATGACTCAGTGAATCCCTTCCCACATACGGAGCAGGTGAACGGCCTCTCACCAGTGTGGAGGAGCCGGTGTCTCTTCAGATCCCCGGACCTTTTAAAGCTCTTCCCACAGTCAGAACATTTAAAAGGTCTCTCTCCAGTGTGAACTCACTGATGTGTCAGCAGTTTGAAGGACCGAGCGAATCCCTTCCCACACACAGAGCAGGTGAATGGCCACTCCGCAGTGTGGAGGAGCCAGTGTTTCTTCAGATCCCCGGAGCTTTTAAAACTCTTCCCACACTCAGAACATTTAAAGGCTCTCTCGTTAGTGTGAACAAGCTGGTGTCCCTTCAGATCCCTGGATCTTTTAAAGGTCTTCCCACAGTCAGAACATTTAAAGGATCTCTTGTCAGTGTGAACTCGCTGGTGTCTCTGCAGGTTGGATGATTCAGTGAATCCCTTCCCACACATGGAGCAGATGAATTTCCCCTCCCCAGTGCGGAGGCGCTGGTGTGCCAGCAGGTGGGATGATTGAGCGAATCCCTTCCCACACTCGGAGCAGGTGAACGGCCTCTCCCCAGTGTGGAGGAGCCGGTGTCTCTTCAGATCCCCGGAGCTTTTAAAGCTCTTCCCACAGTCAGAACATTTAAAGGGGTTCTCTCCAGTGTGAACTCGCTGGTGTTTCATCAGGTTGGAGGACCGAGTGAATCCCTTCCCACACACGAAGCAGGTGAACATCTTCTCCCCAGTGTGAACTCGCTGGTGTTGCTTGAGCTCCCAGGGGATTTTAAAACTCTTCCCACACTCAGAACATTTAAAGGGTCTCTCATCAGTGTGAACAAGCTGGTGTCTCTTCAGCTCCCCGGGGCTTTTAAAACTCTTCCCACAGTCAGGACAGTTAAATGGTCCCAGAGCCCCAGGTAAGGCCTCACAGCATCGGCGGGAATCTCGAGCGGCAGAGCGGGGCTATAAAAGTCCCAGAGACCAGGTAAGGCCTCACAGCGTTGGCGGGAATCTCGAGCGGCAGAGCGGGGCTATAAAAGTCCCAGAGACCAGGTAAGGCCTCACAGCATCGGCGGGAATCTCGAGCGGCAGAGCGGGGCTATAAAAGTCCCAGAGACCAGGTAAGGCCTCACAGCGTCGGCGGGAATCTCGAGCAGCAGAGCGGGGCTATAAAAGCCCCAGAGGCCAGGTAAGGCCTCACAGTGTCGGCGGGAATCTCGAGCGGCAGAGCGGGGCTATAAAAGTCCCAGAGACCAGGTAAGGCCTCACAGTGTCGGCGGGAATCTCGAGCGGCAAAGCGGGGCTATAAAAGTCCCAGAGACCAGGTAAGGCCTCACAGTGTCGGCGGGAATCTCGAGCGGCAGACCGGGGCTATAAAAGTCCCAGAGACCAGGTAAGGTCTCACAGCGTCGGCGGGAATCTCGAGCGGCAGACCGGGGCTATAAAAGTCCCAGAGACCAAGTAAGACCAGTCTCCAGTCTGGAAGGAGAGAGGTAAAAAGTAATCCAAGTGTGACGTCACCAGAAAGCGGGTAAGTGATTGGTTGGTAAGTATTTCTCCCTTTTAAGCTTAAATCTCTTTGGTTTATAGTTTCTAAGGTGTGATATTCACCATCTAGAATCGGGGCAGAGGATATTTAAGAATAATATTAATAAATGTAATTAATTACATAGAATGGGAGATCAGGCGATGTGTTGCTGCTGCAATATGTGGGAGCTCGTGAACACCATTGATGCTCACAGTGATCACATTTGCAGTAAGTGTTGGCTGCTCAAGGAACTCCAGCTCCATGTTGAAGAGCTGGAGTCCGAGCTTCAAACACTGAGACACATCAGGGAGGGGGAGAGTTACCTGGACTCTGTGTATCATGAGGTAGTCACACCAATTAGATTAATTAATTCAGATATAGTCCGTGGCCAAGGTCAGGATGGTGTGACTAGAAGTGAGGCAGGTACGGGGATCCAGGAGGTAGTGTTGGAGGAGCCGCAGCCCTTGCACTTGTCCAACAGGTTCGAGGCTCTTACTCCCTGTGAGGATGGGAACAGGGACTGCAGGGAGGTTGAGCAACCTGGCCACAGCACCGTGGAGCAGGGGGCCATTCAAGTGGGGGGAGTTAAAAGAAATGTTGTAGTGGTAGGGGATAGTATCGTTAGGGGGATAGATAGAGTTCTTTGCAGCCGAGAGCGAGAGTCCCGAAGGCTGTGTTGCCTGCCCAGTGCCAGGGCTAAGGACATCTCCTCTGGACTGGAGAGAAACTTGGAGTGGGAGGGGAAGGATCCAGTTGTCGTGGTCCATGTTGGTACCAACGAAATAGATAGGACAAGGAAGGAGGTTCTGCTGAGGGAGTTTGAGCAGCTAGGGGCCAAATTAAAAAGCAGAACCACAAGGGTAATAATCTCTGGATTATTACCTGAGCCACGAGCGAATTTGGCTAGGACAAATAAAATTAGAGAGTTAAATGCGTGGCTCAAAGACTGGTGTGGGAGAAATGGGTTTTGCTTCCTGGGACACTGGCACCAGTACTGGGGCAGGAGGGAGCTGTTCCATTGGGACGGGCTTCACTTGGCCAGTGCTGGGACTAGAGTCCTGGTGGATCATATAACTAGGGCTGTAGAGAGGAGTTTAAACTAACTAGTGGGGGGGAGATTCCTAGAGAGCAAATAATAAAAATGACAACAGAGAAGGTCATAGACTTAGGTGGCAGTGGGGAAATTAAAAACCAGAGCGTGTCAGGAAGGGGCAGAAGGTATGGAGTAAAAGGTAAAGTAATAAAAAGGGCAAAAGCAGGAACTAAGTGTCACAAAACATCTTTGAAAGTTCTCTATCTGAATGCACATAGCATTCGTAACAAAATAGACGAGTTAATGGCACAAATAACTACATATGGGTATGATCTTGTGGCCATTACAGAAACATGGCTGCAGGGTGACAATGTCTGGGAATTAAACATACCAGGTTATTTAACGATCAGGAAGGACAGGCAGGAAGGAAGGGGAGGTGGGGTGGCTATGTTAATAAAGGAAGGAATCACTGTAATACAGAGAAATGATATTGGGTCAAAAGATCAGGATAATGAAACAGTTTGGGTGGAGGTAAGGAATAATAAGGGGAAAAAAACACTAGTGGGCGTAGTCTATAGGCCTCCGAACAGTGGCAACTCTGTTGGACGGAGTATCAATCAGGAAATATTTGAGGCTTGTAATAAGGGAACATCTATAATTATGGGGGATTTTAACTATCATATTAATTGGACAAATCAAATTGGGCAGGGCTGCCTTGAGGATGAGTTCATTGAGTGTATTAGGGATGGGTTTCTTGAGCAGTATGTAACTGAACCGACCAGGGGGCAAGCAACCTTAGATCTGGTCCTGTGTAACGAGATGGGATTAATTAAAAATGTCCTAGTAAAGGATCCCCTTGGAATGAGTGACCATAACATGGTTGAATTCCATATTCAATTAGAGGGTGAGAAGGTTGGATCTCAAACAAGCGTGCTAAGCTTGAATAAAGGAGACTATGAAGTTATGAGAGCGGAATTGAGTAGAGTGGATTGGGAAAATAGATTAAAGTGTAAAGCGATATATGATCAGTGGTGTACATTTAAGGAGTTATTTTACAACTTCCAAAAAAAATATATTCCACTGAGAAGAAAAGGGTGTAAAAGAAAAGACAGCCATCCGTGGCTAAGTAAATAAATTAAGGATAGTATTCGACTAAAAACAAGGGCATATAAGGTAGCCAAATCTAGTGGGAGGATAGAGGATTGGGAAAACTTTAGAAGACAGCAAAAAATAACAAAAAGATTGATTAAGAAAGGGAAGATAGATTATGAAAGTAAATTAGCAAAAAATATAAAAACAGATAGTAAGAGTGTTTATAGTTATATAAAAAGAAAAAGGGTGGCTAAAGTAAATGTTGGTCCCTTCGAGGATGAGGCCGGGAAATTATTGGTGGGAAATATGGAGATGGCAAAAACACTGAATGAATATTTTACATCAGTCTTTACAGTAGAAGACACTGAGAATATCCCAACACTGGACAAACAGGGGGCTAAAGGGGGGGAGGAGCTAAACACAATCAAAATCACTAAGGAAGTGGTACTCGGTAAAATAATGGGACTCAAGGCGGATAAATCACCTGGACCTGATGGCTTACATCCTAGGGTCTTGAGGGAAGTGGCGGTAGGGATTGTGGATGCATTGGTAATATTTTCCAAAACTCCCTGGACTCGGCAAAGGTCCCGGCAGACTGGAAAACTGCTAATGTAACACCCTTATTTAAAAAGGGCAGGAGACAGAAGGCTGGAGACTATAGACCGGTTAGCCTAACATCTGTGGTAGGTAAAATTTTGGAGTCCATTATTAAGGAGACAGTAACAGGACATTTGGATAATCATAATTTAATAGGACAAAGTCAGCATGGTTTTATGAAGGGGAAGTCATGTTTGACAAATTTGCTGGAGTTCTTTGAGGAAGTAACATATAGGGTGGATAAAGGGGAACCAGTGGACGTAGTGTATTTAGACTTCCAAACGGCATTTGACAAGGTGCCACACAAAAGATTATTGCTTAAGATAAAAATCACGGGATTGGGGGTAATATTCTGGCATGGATAGAGGATTGGCTATCTAACAGAAGGCAGAGAGTTGGGATAAATGGTTCATTCTCAGACTGGCAATCAGTAACTAGTGGTGTTCCGCAGGGGTCAGTGCTGGGTCCCCAACTCTTTACAATCTATATTAACGATTTGGAGGAGGGGACCGAGTGTAACATATCAAAGTTTGCAGATGATACTAAGATGGGAGGGAAAGTAGTGAGTGAGGAGGACATAAAAAAACCTGCAAGGGGACATCGACAGGCTAAGTAAGTGGGCAGAGATTTGGCAGATGGAATACAATACTGGAAAGTGTGAGGTTATGCACTTTGGCAGGAAAAATCGTAGAGCAAGTTCTTATCTTAATGGCAAGAAACTGGAAAGTACTGAAGTACAAAGGGATCTGGGGGTCCTGGTGCATGAAACTCAAAGGGTTAGTATGCAGGTGCAGCAAGTGATTAAGAAGGCCAATGGAATGTTGGCTTTCATTGCTAGGGGGATAGAATATAAAAATAGGGAGGTATTGCTTCAGTTGTACAAGGTATTGGTGAGACCGCACCTGGAATACTGCGTACAGTTTTGGTGTCCATACTTAAGAAAAGATATACTTACTCTCGAGTCAGTACAAAGAAGGTTCACTCGGTTAATCCCGGGGATGAAGGGGTGGATATATGAGGAGAGGTTGAGTAGATTGGGAATCTACTCATTGGAGTTCAGAAGAATGAGAGGCGATCTTATTGAAACATATACGATTGTGAAGGGGTTGGATCGGGTGGATGCGGGGAGGATGTTCCCGATGATGGGTGAAACTAGAACTAGGGGGCATAGTCTTAGAATAAGGGGCTGCTCTTTCAAAACTGAGATGAGGAGGAACTACTTCACTCAGAGGGTGGTAGGTCCGTGGGATATGCTGCCCCAAAAAGCTATAGAAGCTACATCATTACATAAATTTAAAACAGAAATAGACAGTTTCCTAGAAGTAAAGGGAATTAAGGGTTACGGGGAGCGGGCAGGAATTTGGACATGAGTCTAGGATCGGATCGGTCATTGCCCTGTGGGTAGCGGAGCGGGCCCAGGGGCCGTGTAGCCTGATCCTGCTCCTATTTCGTGTGTCTAATTCTGTTAGATTCAGGAGATGGTTCTGTGATAGTGGATTGTCGGTTAGGATCAGATCAGCCATGATCTTATTGAATGGCGGAGCAGGCTCGAGGGGCCGATTGGCCTACTCCTGCTCCTAGTTCTTATGTTCTTATGTTCTAATATTTTATAGAATCATAGAATGGTTACAGCACAGAAGGAGGCCATTCGGCCCCTCGAGCCCCGTGCTGGCTCTCTGCAAGACCACTTCAGCTAGCCCCACTCCCCGCCCTTTCCCCGTAACCCTGCACATTTCTTTACTTCAGGAACTTATCCAATTCCCTTTTGAAAGCCGTGATTGAATCTGCCTCCACCACCCTTTCAGGCAGTGCATTCCAGATCCTAACCACTCGCTGCATAAAAAAGTTTTTCCTCATGTCCCCTTTGGTTCTTCTGCCAATCCCCTTAAATCTGTGTCCTCTGGTTCTCGACCCTTCCACCAATGGGAACAGTTTCTCTCTATCTACTCTGTCCAGACACCTCATGATTTTGAACACCTCCATCAAATCTCCTCCCAACCTTCTCTGCTCTAAGGAGAACAACCCCAGCTTCTCCAGTCTATCCACGTAACTGAAGTCCCTCTTCCCTTATCCCTGGAACCATTCTTGTCAATCTTTTCTGCACCCTCTCTAAGGCCTTCACATCCTTCATAAAGTGCGGTGCCCAGAATTGGACACAATTCGCCAGTTGAGGCCGAACCAGTGTTTTATGAAGGTTCATCATAACTTCCTTGCTTTTGGACTCTATGCCTCTATTTATAAAGCCCAGGATCCCGTATGCTTTTTTAACCACTTTCTCAACCTGCTCTGCCACCTTCAACGATTTGTGCACACATACCCCCAGGTCTCTCTGTTCATGCACCACCTTTAGGATTGTACCCTTTAGTTTATATTACCTCTCCTCGTTCTTCCTACCAAAATGTACCACTTCGCACTTTTCTGCATTAAATTTCATCTGCCACGTGTCCGCCCATTCCAGCAGCCTATGTCTTCTTGAAGTCTATCACTATCCTCCTCACTGTTCACTATACTTCCAAGTTTTGTGTCATCTGCAAATTTTGAAATCGTGCCCTGTACACCCAAGTCTAACTCATTAATATATATCAAGTAAAGCAGTGATCCTGGTACCGACACCTGGGGAACACCACTGTGTACCTTCCTCCAGTCCGAAAAACAACCGTTCACCACTACGCTCTGTTTTCTGTCACTTAGCCAATTTCCTATCCATGCTGCCACTGTCCCTTTTATTCCATGGGCTTCAACTTTACTGGCAAGCCTATTATGTGGCACTTTGTCGAACACCTTTTGGAAATCCATGTACACCACATTTAGCGCATTGCCCTCATCAACCCTCTCTGTTACCTCATCAAAAAACTCAATCAGAATCAGAGCGGTTTCTGGGGCATGGGGAATTGTGGGTGCTGTGGCCGCCATTAGTCAGAGGCTGTCGGGAAGAGTTTTATTGCAGGCTGATGGAAGTCAGTTCCTGGCCGCCTGTGTAGGTCTTTTTGCTGCTTCAGTTTGAGCTGGAGTGGAGATGGAGGAGAAGCTGCTGGGTTTAACACCCAGTACTTCTGGGCCCAGGAGGGCCCAACAATTTCCAATGTGGGACTGTCAAGGGAGGTGGATTCTGGGGGAGATTAGGTTGCTAAGCAGACACTGTTCGCACAGTGTAAAAGAGTATTGTTTTAGGAACAATTATTTCTGTAAAGGCTTTTAATCCGTTTTACATGCAGATTTTAAAAATTAATTCTTGGGATATGGGCATCGCTAGCAAGGCCAGCATATATTGCCAATCCCCAGTGTCCCGTTGAGAAGGTGATGGTGGGCCTTCTTCTTGAACCGCTGCAGTCCGTGTGGTGAAGATACTCCCACAATGCCCGGTGTTACCAGATTTTGACTCAGCAAAGAACGGTGATATTTGTCTAAGTCAGGATGGTGAGTGACTTGGAGGGGAACTTGGTGGTGATTGTGTTCCCATGTACCTGCTTCCCTTGTCCTTCTACGAGCTGGAGGTTGCTGGTTTGGGAGTTTTTGTCAAAGTTGTTGTTGAGCTGCAGATGTATAAAGTCTCTCTCCTTTGACCCCTCCCACTCCCACCTCTCTCTCTCTCTCCTCCCATAGAGGCCAGAGTCGTGTGTAGGCCCAGACCAGGTGGCAGGTTCCCTTCCCTGAAGGACATCAGTGAACCAGTTGGGTTTTTACGACAATCCGGCAGCTTTCATGGTCACTTTTTTCTGGTGCCGACCCCACAAATGACCAGATTCATTGAGCTCAATTTCACAACCTGCCTTTGTGTTTTTGTGTGTTCTCTCTCACGCTCCCTTTTTCCTGTTTTAAATTCATTTTACAGGGTATTAGAAGGGGAGGATTTGAAGACGTGAAACTCAAACAAAACATCACATCAAGATCTGACAGAGTCAGTTGATTCATTGGGACCTGAATATCATCAGATTTGAGCATGGAAGCAAAAAGCATCGTTCACAGTGGGGAGTAACCGTACACGTGTTCTCAATGTGGATGAGGCTTCAGTCGATCATCTGGCCTGTCGAGACACAAGCGCAGTCACACTGGGGAGAAATCGTATAAATGTGGAGACTGTGGGAAAGGATTCAGTTTCCCGTTTGAGCTAGAAATTCATCGACACAGTCACACCGGGGAGACACTGTTCACCTGCCCCGAGTGTGGGAAGGGATGCACTCATTCCTCTGCCCTGCTGAAACACCGGCGAGTTCATACTGACAAGAGACCTTTTAAATGTCCGGACTGTGCGAAGTGCTATAAAAGTTCCAGGGAACTGACGTGTCATCAACATGTTCACACTGACGAGAGACCATTCAGGTGCTCTCACTGTGGGACTGGGTTCAGGCGATCATCTGACCTCACTGTACACCAGCGCACCCACACTGGGGAGAGGCCATTCACCTGCTCCGTATGTGGGAAGGGATTCACTCAGTCATCCCAGCTTACTAAACACCAGCTTGTTCACACTGATGAGAGACCTTTTAAATGTTCTGACTGCGAGAAGTGCTTTAAAAGCAAAAAGGATCTGCTGACACACCAGCGAGTTCACACTGGGGAGAGGCCATTCACCTGCTCCGTGTGTGGGAAAGGATTCGCCCATTCATCCCAACTACTGAAACACCAGCATGTTCACACTGGGGAGAGGCCGTTCACTTGCTCTGTGTGTGGGAAGAGATTCACTGATTCATCCAACCTGCTGAGACACCAGCGAGTTCACATGTGACTGCAGAGGTTGGATTCTGCTGTTGTTGCTGCTGTTAATCACATCCAGGACTGAACCGTGTTCGTTCTGACAGTTGGGGTTTGTTTCTGCTGATGTTAATAACCCCTATAACTGGGCTGGAATTTAATATTCTGGAGAAGTTAAACTGAGGCCCCGTCTGCGCTCTCAGGTGGATGTAAAATATCCCATGGCACCATTTCGAAGAAGAGCAGGGGAGTTATCCCCGGTGTCCTGGTCAATATTTATCCTTCAATCAACATAACAAAAAAAATAAGATTACCTGGTCATTATCATGTTGCTGTTTGTGGGAGCTTGTTGTATGCAAATTGGCTGCCACATTACAACAGTGACTCCACTTCAAAAGTACTTCATTGCCTGTAAGTGCTTTGGGATGTCCTGAGGTCGTGAAAGGCGCTATAGAAATGCAAGTCTTTCTTTTATAAATGTCAAATAATCAGCTTTGTTTTAAACACATTGTTGTAGATTTTCTTCTTTCCCACCTGAGTGTTTAGCATCACCTGGCTGGAGCTCAGAAAGGACAATCTGGGGGAGGATTGTACGGCGGGAACAGAACTTCAGCCTGGACACAGTCCTTCAGGGCCACACTGAGAGGGGCAAATGGCACGTTGGTCTTTCTCCTCGCTCTTCACTGACAGGAAAGTCCCCATGTGAGTTAATCTTGAGGCCTGTAAGAAATGTGTCCCAGCCGCTCCCTTCCATGGTCCAGAGCTCCTAGGCATGGAACAGAAGGCTCCTTTACAAGAGTCAGGATAAGAACATAAGAACATAAGAAATAGGAGCAGGAGTAGGCCAATCGGCCCCTCGAGCCTGCTCCACCATTCAATAAGATCATGGCTGATCTGATCCTAACCTCAAATCTACTATCACTCTCCATCCCACCCGAACCCATGTGATCTCCCGGGAGAGGCGAAAAACCAGATTAAAAAACCCAATGGCCAATTTGGGAGAAAAAATCTGGGAAATTCCTCTCCGACCCATCTAGTCGATCGAAACTCATCCAGGAGATCACTCTGCCCCTATATTTTCTACAGTACTTACCTTCTGTAAAGGCAATCTCCACCCCAGCCAGGAACAGGAATAAAACCATCTCCTGAAATCTAACACAGAATTAGAACACCAGAAGTAGGAGCAGAACCAGGCTACACGGCCCCTGGGCCCGCTCCGCTACCCACAGGGCTATGACCGTTCCGAACCTAGACTCATGTCCAATTTCCTGCCCGCTCCCCGTAACCCTTAATTCCCTTTACTTCTAGGAAACTGTCTATTTCTGTTTTAAATTTATTTAATGATGCAGCTTCCACAGCTTTCTGGGGCAGCAAATTCCACAGACCTACCACCCTCTGAGTGAAGAAGTTTCTCCTCATCTCAGTTTTGAAAGAGCAGCCCCTTATTCTAAGATTATGCCCCCCAGTTCTAGTTTCCCCCATCATTGGGAACATCCTCACCGCATCCACCCAATAAAGCCCCTTCACAATCTTATATGTTTCAATAAGATCACCTCTCATTCTTCTGAACTCCAATGAGTAGAGTCCCAATCTACTCAACCTCTCCTCATATGTCCATCCCCTCATCCCCGGGATTAACCGAGTGAACCTTCTTTGTACTGACTCGAGAGCAAGTATGTCTTTTCTTAAGTATGGACACCAAAACTGTATGCAGTATTCCAGGTGCGAGCTCACCAATACCTTGTACAACTGCAGCAATACCTCCCTGTTTTTATATTCTATCCCCCTAGCAATAAAAGCCAACATTCCATTGGCCTTCTTGATCACTTGCTGCACCTGCATACTAACCTTTTGCGTTTCATGCACCAGGACCCCCAGATCCCTTTGTACTACAGTACTTTCCAGTTTCTTGCCATTAAGATAACTTGCTCTATGATTTTTCCTACCAAAGTGCATAACCTCACACTTTCCAGTATTGTATTCCATCTGCCAAATCTCTGCCCACTTACTTAGCCTGTCTATGTCCCTTTGCAGGTTTTTTATGTCCTCCTCACTCACTACTTTCCCTCCCATCTTTGTATCATCTGCAAACTTTGATATGTTACACTCAGTCCCCTCCTCCAAATCGTTAATATAGATTGTAAAGAGTTGGGGTCCCAGCACTGACCCCTGCGGAACACCACTAGTTACTGATTGCCAGTCTGAGAATTAACCATTTATCCCAACTCTCTGCCTTCTGTTAGATAGCCAATCCTCCACCCACGCCAGAATATTACCCCAATCCCGTGATGATAGCAGGTGTATTCTTGGAAAAATGGGCCAGATTTTCACAAATAAATCCCAATTAAAAACTTTTCTAACCAGCCAAACAAAACTCTCTCAGTTTGGGATCAGAACCTTTTGACCAATACAGTTTTTACAAGTACATAAGTATGAACAACGGTGAACGCTGGAAACGTGCTGTCAAATCAGAGATTGGTGTAAAACTGCGATCTGCTCCTGACTGAAAGTGAAATGGCAGGTTTAAGTTTCTAGTCTAAAAATCACAGGTAATTATTCCACGAAGATTTAACATGATTGTGTGACAGTCCTGAGTCTACCATTTTAAGGCAGGCATTAAAGCATTTAATATAAACCTGTTTAAAATAAATTGGTTAAAGCCTACATTAAAATAGCAGACGGAGGAGTTCACAGGAGCCTGTTAACTGCTGGTACAATTATACAACAGACATTTGATCTCCAGATAAAGAAGGACCTGCAGCGTGTTTCCAGGAATTCCCTGTTTTATTGATGTGTGTGTGTTAGACACCAGGACAACTAAAAACACATGACCGGAACATCCACTGGGATGCGATCCCGACAGTTACTCTGGGATCACTCCCGCTGTGGAACTCCACCACTGACCCTGCTGAAGGTTGTAGGCTCAGGGAGTGGGGCCTCCAGGAGTGGACGGTAAGAAAGCTGGGTTTTATTAGATCAGATTTAATATGAAATAGAGTCATAAAAGTAAAGTCTTCTTAGTTTTATGTACATGTATGTTTAATATGAGTGGACTTTGTATTAAAGACCCGTGTCTACTGAACTATTAGCTTGTAATCACCTCAGACAGAACAGGCTCCAATTATCCCTTTTAAGCTGAAACAGACCTCGTGTGAACAGAACCAGCAGAGCTGAGAACTCTGCCTGTGTGGACTGAGCCGAACTGTGAAGGCCATTTGTTTCTTGAAATGCCCCAGTAAAAGCAAACTCTGACATTGTTCTGACTCGCAGATTCCTCGTAGCTCCAATGAACAGGAAGCGGTTACTCGATGAACCCTAAACAGCCATCCAATGGAATGCTTTGTTTGATGAATGTCTTTCAGCTCAATGATTTGATTGGCCGAGGTAACCAGGGCCACATGGGCTGTACCTGATTGGGCTTTAAATACAGGAACTGTTTGCAGCTTAGGTCAGAGAGCACCCCGGGAAGAAGAAAGCTGATGGCTACAGCCAAGGTGGAACATCCTTCGGGCTGTCCCTGGAGAGGGAGCACGCGGTGTCCGCCGGGACGCTGGAGGCCTTCCGTGACCGGTGGGCACCGGAGGGACTGGAGTCAATTGTCAACATCAGCAACAGTATTCGGATCTGATTTAATTATAATTTGGAGTTGATTGTTTGTGTCTCTTTAAAAAGGGGGCCCTCTCGGTAATGTGACATCGATTGATGACAATGTCATTCTAATTGGCATTTTAAAAGAGTTGAACATCCTTTCGTGCCTCTCAGGCTTGGCAATGATCAAAGTCTGAGTTCATGGATACAGCTTGTTAGATTATGAGTCTTACTATATAACTATAATATTGTAAATATTACAATAAATATTCCTTTGTAGAATCTCCCATGTAAATATTTGCACTCATTTAGTATAGGAGTTGTATTACTGTAGAGTCTACATATTAAAAATAAAGCCTGTGCTCAGGGGGATTAAGGTGTGGAGTGTTTCATTGGAGATCTCGAACTCAACTTGGAATAGCGTAAAAGCTCATGAGGGTTGTAAACAACTTCAGTCTGACATACACTGGAGATTGGTGTCAGTGACTGTGGGGTTGGTTTATATCAGACAGGAGGAGATTGGTGTCAGTGACTGTGGGGTTGGTTTATAACAGACAGGAGGAGATTGGTGTCAGTGACTGTGGGGCTGGTTTATATCAGACAGGAGGAGATTGGTGTCAGTGACTGTGGGGTTGGTTTTTATCAGACAGGAGGAGATTGGTGTCAGTGACGGGTTGGTTTATATCAGACAGGAGGAGATTGTTGTCAGTGACAGGGGCTGGTTTATATCAGACAGGAGGAGACTGGTGTCAGTGACTGTGGGGTTAAGAACATAAGAAATAGGAGCAGGAGTGGGCCATTGGACCCCTCAAGCCTTCAATAAGATCATGGCTGATCATCGACCTCAACTCGTGCTTGACCAATCTGGAATTTTTTGAGGATGTAACTGGTAGAATAGGTAAGGGAGAACCAGTGGATGTGGTGTATTTGGACTTTCAGAAAGCTTTCGATAAGGTCCCGCATAAGAGATTAGCGTGTAAAGTTAAGGCACATGGGATTGGGGGCAAGGTACTGACTTGGATAGTGAACTGGTTAGCAGACAGGAAGCAAAGGGTTGGAATAAATGGGTCTTTTTCTGAGTGGCAGGCAGTGACTCGTGGGGTACCGCAGGGATTGGTCCTAGGACCCCAGCTAGTCACAATATATATTAATGATCTAGACGAGGGAACTAGATGTAATAGCTCCAAGTTTGCAGACGACACAAAGCTGGGTGGGCGTGTGTGCTGTGAGGAGGATGCCGAGAAACTCCAGTATGATTTGGACAGGTTGGGTGATTGGACAGATGCATGGCAGATGCAGTATAATGTGGATAAATGCGAGGTTATCCACTTTGGTGGCAAAAATAGGAAGTCAGATTATTATCTGAACTGCAATAGATTGGGAGAAGGGAAAGTGCAATGAGACCTGGGTGTCCTTGTGCACCAGTCGCTGAAGGTAAACATGCAGGTGCAGCAGGCGGTTAAGAAAGCAAATGGTATGTTGGCCTTCGTAGCGAGAGGGTTTGAGTACAGGAACAAGGATGTCTTGCTGCAGTTGTACAGGGCCTTGGTGAGACGACACCTTGAGTATTGTGTGCAGTTTTGGTTGCCTTATCTGAGGAAGGATGTTCTTGCCATGGAGGGAGTGCAGCGAAGATTCACCAGACTGATACCTGGGATGGCAGGAATGAAGTATGAGGCGAGATTGGGTCAATTGGGCTTATACTCGCTGGAGTTTAGAAGAATGAGAGTGGATCTCATTGAAACTTATAAAATTCTAACAGGACTAGACAGACTAGATGCAGGAAGGATGTTCCCGATGGTGGGGGAGTCCAGAACCAGGGGTCACAGTCTAAAGATAAGGGGTAAGCCATTTAGGACAGAGATGAGGAGGAATTTCTTCACCCAGAGAGTGGTGAACCTGTGGAATTCTCTACCACAGAAGCCAATTCATTAAATATATTCAAGAAGGAGTTAGATATATTGCTTAAGGCTAAAGGGATCAAGGGATATGGGGAGAAGGCAGGGACAGGGTACTGAGTTTGGATGATCAGCCATGATCTCATTGAATGGTGGAGCAGGCTCGAGGAGCCGAATAACCTACTCCTGCTCCTATCTTCTATGTTTCTATGTTTCTAATTCCACTTTCCCGCCCAATCTCCATATCCCTTGATTCCCCTAGAGTCCAAATATCTATCTATCTCAGTCTTGAATATACTCAAAGACTCAGTGTTCACAGCCCTCTGGGGCAGAGAATTACAAAGATCCATAACCCACTGAGTGAAGAAATTCCTCCACATCTCAGTCTTAAATGGCCTACCCTTTATACTGAGACTATGACTCCTAGTTCTAGACAGTCCAGCCAGGGGAAACAACCTCTCAGCATCTACCCTGTCAATCCCCATCAGAATCTTGTATGTTTCAATGAGATCACCTCTCATTCTTCTAAACTTCAGCGAGTATATCACACAGGAGATTAGTGTCAATGCAGTGAAGTCTCTTGCAGGGTTTATCCCTGTGAAAATTCTGCTGGATAATCAGGAATGTGGGTACCGGGGATCTCCTGTGTAAATAATTGCAGAATCACAGAGGGATCTTTACTCGGACTGTAACCCGTGCTGTACCTGCCCTGGGAGTGTTTGATGGGACAGTGTAGAGGGAGATTTACGCTGTATCTAACCCGTGCTATACCTGCCCTGGGAGTGTTTGATGGGACAGTGTAGAGGGAGCTTTACTCTGTATCTAACCCGTGCTGTACCTGCCCCGGGAGTGTTTGATGGGACAGTATAGAGGGAGCTTTACTCTGTATCTAACCCGTGCTGTACCTGCCCCGGGAGTGTTTGATGGGACAGTGTAGAGGAAGCTTTACTCTCTATCTAACCCGTGCTGTGCCTGCCCCGGGAGTGTTTGATGGGACAGTGTAGAGGGAGCTTTACTCTGTATCTAACCCATGCTATACCTGCCCTGGGAGTGTTTGATGGGACAGTGTAGAGGGAGCTTTACTCTGGATCTAACCCGTGCTGTACCTGCCCCGGGAGTGTTTGATGGGACAGTGGAGAGGGAGCTTTACTCTGGATCTAACCCGTGTTGTACCTGCTCTGGGGGTGATTGATGGGACAATGTAGAGGGAGCTTTACTCTCTATCTAACCCGTGCTGTACCTGCCCCGGGAGTGTTTGATGGGACAGTGTAGAGGGAGCTTTACTCTGTATCTAACCCATGCTGTACCTGCCCCGGGAGTGTTTGATGGGACAGTGTAGAGGGAGCTTTACTCTGGATCTAACCCGTGTTGTACCTGCTCTGGGGGTGTTTGCTGGGACAGTATAGAGGGAGCTTTACTCTGTATCTAACCCGTGCTGTAGCTGCCCTGGGAGTGTTTGAACCTGTAAGTTAATAAGATGAGGCATTAGCTAGAATCTTACACCCTAAGTCTCTCTGCTCCTCCACTCCTTTCAAAGTTTTACCATTTCATGTATATTTCCTATGTTTTTCTTCCTCCAAAATCTATTACCTCACACATCTCCAGTCTGAAGAACATCCATTAACCACTACTCTCTGTTTTCTGCCCTTTACCCAACTTCCTATCCACGCTGCCCCACTCCCTTTAATACCGTGAGCCTTAATTTGATCAACAAGCCTCCCGTCCGTCACCTTATCAAACACCTTTTGACAATCCATCTCCACAACACCCACTGCACTTCCTCCCTCACTGCACCGAGTGCGGCCCCAGGCCACATTATAAATACAGTGAACATTATCCACCCGCCTGCGCCCTCAGCAAAGGGGCCCCGCCCGCCCCCGCCCGCCCAAACTCCGGGACAGACAGGAAGTCAGGGAGCGTCTGTAAATGGAGGAGAAATGGAGACTGGTCAGGGAGTGTCTGTAAATGGAGGAGAAATGGTGACTGGTCAGGGAGCGTCTGTAAATGGAGGAGAAATGAAGACTGGTCAGGGAGCGTCTGTAAATGGAGGAGAAATGGTGACTGGTCAGGGAGCGTCTGTAAATGGAGGAGAAATGGTGACAGGTCAGGGAGCATCTGTAAATGGAGGAGAAATGGTGACTGGTCAGGGAGCGTCTGTAAATGGAGGAGAAATGGTGACTGGTCAGGGAGCGTCTGTAAATGGAGGGGAAATGGTGACTGGTCAGGGAGCATCTGTAAATGGAGGAGAAATGGTGACTGGTCAGGGAGTGTCTGTAAATGGAGGAGAAATGGTGACTGGTCAGGGAGCGTCTGGAAATGGAGGAGAAATGGAGACTGGTCAGGGAGTGTCTGTAAATGGAGGAGAAATGGTGACTTTATTCCCCTTATTGGACACAAGGCTCTTTGTCTCACAACACACTGGCTCAGATTTTAACAATCGGTTTACAGGGAATAGTGAATTGAAAATTGCAAAACTGAGATTGTTAGAATTACACAGGATTACACAGGATATACAGCACAGAAACAGGCCATTCGGCCCAACCAGTCCATGCCGGCTTTTATGCTCCACATGAGCCTCGTACCGTCTTTCCTCATCTAAATCTATCAGCATAACCTCTATTCCCTTCTCCCTCATTTGCTTGTCCAGCCACCCCTTAAATGCATCGATACTGTTCGCTTCAACCACTCCCTGTGGTAGCGAGTTCCACATTCTCACCACTCTCTGGGTAAAGAAGTTTCTTCTGAATTCCCTGTTGGATTTCTTGGTGACTGTCTTATATTGATGGCCTCTAGTTATGCTCTTCCCCACAAGTGGAATCATTCTCTCTGTATCCACTCTACCTTCCATTCCACGAGGACCTTTCCAGAATCTAGTGAATTTTGGAAGATCACAACCAATGCATCCACTATCTCTGCAGCCACCTCTTTTAGAACCCTCGGATGTAGGCTGTCAGGTCCACGGGATTTGTCGGCTTTTAGTCCCATTACTTTCTCAAGTACTTTTTCGCGACTGATATTAATTACTTTAAGTTTCTCACTCTCATTAGCCCCTTGGTTCCCCACTATTTTTGGTATCTCAACTTTCTACAGTGTAGCTCACGAGTGGTCGGGACCTCTCGCCCTGACCGAGGTGGACGAGAAGCCTGCGCAGCCCCTCCGTGTCAAGTATGACAACGTGGACAGAGATGTGCTGGGTAAAGTGCTGAGCCCGGCCCAGGTACTGACTGCAGCTGAGAGCTGAACACACAGGAACCGCTCCAGTGCCTGGAGCCAGCAACAAGAGGCAACAAAAGCAAGGAAGGCGCAGAGTCCAAAAGCAGAGAAGTTATGATGAACCTTCATAAAACACTGGCTCGGCCTCAGCTGGAGTATTGTGTCCAATTCTGGGCCCAGCACTTTAGGAAGGATGTGAAAACCTCAGAGAGGGTGCAGAAAAGATTTACAAGAATGGTTCCAGGGATGAGGGATTTCAGTTACGTGGATAGACTGGAGAAGCTGGGGTTGTTCTCCTTTGAGCAGAGAAGGTTGGGAGGAGATTTGATAGAAGTGTTCAAAATCATGAGGGGTCCAGACAGAGTAGATAGAGAGAAACTGTTCCCATTGGCGGAACGGTCAAGAACCAGAGGATATATTCTAGGGATGTTGGCCTGAACAAGAACACTGACGTTGGTGCGCCTATCTTGCCAATGGATTTGCAGGATCTTGCGAATGCAGCGTTGGTGGTACCTCTCCAGTGCTTTGAGGTGCCTATTGTACATGGTCCATGTCCCTGAGGCATACAGGAGGGCGGGTATTACTACTGCTCTGTAGACCATGAGCTTGGTGGCGGGTTTGAGGTCCTGGTCTTCAAACACTTTCTTCCTCAGGCGACCAAAGACTGCACTGGCACACTGAAGGCGGTGTTGGACTTCGTCATCGATGTCTGCCCTTGTTGACAGTAGGCTCCTGAGGTATGGAAAGTGGTCCACGTTGTCCAAGGCCTTGTCATGGATTTTGATAATCGGGGGGCAGTACTGTGTGGCGGGGGCAGATTGTAGAGGACTTTTGTCTTACGGATGCTTAGTGTAAGGCCCATGCTCTCGTACGCTTCGGTGAAGGTGTTAACGATGGTTTGGAGTTCGACCTCCGAGTGAGCGCAGGCGCAAAATCTACAGAGAGATCAGATACACAAAAGTTGGAGGGTAAGATTATAAAGTGGTTTAAAAATGTTACCCGAGGTTTTTTATAAATGGGGCGTAGAAAACAAAACCATCGGTTCGGCTGCAGTTAGAATAAGTTTTGGGAATCTTACACTGGGAAGGATGTCGGGGCCACAGAGAGGCTGCAGAATAAATTCACTGAGGTTATACCACGGATGAGAGGCTTTAGTTATCAGAGAATCATAGAATGATACAGCACAAAAGGCAGCCATTCGGCCCATCATGCTTGTGCCAGCTCTTTGGGAGACCTATCCAATTAGTCCCACTCCCTTGCTCTGTCCCCATATCCCAGTAAATGTTTTCCCTTCAAATATTTATCCAATTCCATTTTGAAAGTTACTCTTGAATCTGCTTCCTCCACCCTTTCAGGCAGTGCATTTCGGATCATAGTAACTCGCTGGGTAAAGAAATGTTTCCTCATGATGACCTGTCTGCAGTGAAGCGCCTGTTTGAGTTTCTAACTGAGGCAAACTTCTCTTTCCCAGGAGGAGAGACGAGAGAAACTGGGGCACTTCTCATTAGAACAAAGCAGGGTGAGAGGAGATGTGAGTGAGGTGTTTAAACTTGATCAACGACACTGACCAAAATATCAGAGACACTCCCTGTCCTTCAGGACCTGTGTCCAGGGGAGAAGCTGATGGGTTTATCAGATCATCTTTGGGTTAAATGTTGTGCTCGTGGTGCTGAGCCCCTAGTGCCAGCATCAAACACTCTCCAGTCGGGTACAGCACGGGTTAGATACAGAGTAAACCCATCAGCCGCTCCCCGACACAGATACCGAGGGACAGGGAGTGTCCGGGACAATGACATTTCTCACTCAATAAGGTATAAATTGATCCTGTACCTCTCCCCATTAATCCTGGGCTCCACACAGGGCGAATCCTGCTCCTGTTTCCCTTCCTGTAACAGCACTGAGCTAAACCCAGCCCACAATGAGCAGGGCTCAGGGAGGCTGGTTGCTAGGCGCTGCAGTGATGTCATAAAGCAGGGCCATTCAGCCCAGCTGGTCGTCTCCTTGTCCCTTTAAAGGTGGAGAGCCGGGACACCCTGTCTCCAAACACATCCCACCTGTTCATACTGAGAATCCCCGGGGAAGGCCCAAGGCCCAGAGTGTGGAACACAACCAAGGGGAAAGAGGAGGAGAGAAGGGGAGGTAAATCAAGGAGTCGGGACTGAGGGACACCAAGCTTCAGTTTTAGAGCCTGTAGACTTCAGGAGGGGAAGAGTGAGTTCAGTAGTTTTAGGATCCAGGGAGAGAACAAGGAGCAGATGGGGAGACTGGTGTGGATTCCAGCACAGTGAGGATGTAGGGGGAGGGAGATTGTGTCGGGCCGTGTATTAAGGGTGCAGGAGGGACAAGAGAGGAAAGGTCAGAGGAGCAATTACTGCAGCAGTGCCCATAAATAGAGAGAGAGAAGGTGGGGGTTTGAGTGGACCAGGGACAGTCTGTTAAACTCTCTGTTTGCTGTGACCAGTTTTCCTTCAGTTAAAAATGGCCTCCTGTAGCCCAGTGACACAAACAGCCCATTAAACTCCACCAATGGCCTTTGGTCTGGTGAGGTCTCCCTTTGTGAAACATCGGCTGTTGTTAAAGCTTTTCATTCTGACACGCTCACACTGAGAAATGAGCTGCAGAACTGCCGACACCGTCAGCTTTAAGGAGACCTTTCCCTTTGGAGATCGGATTGTCCGTTGAATCTGAATAAATTGATGTTAAAGTAACAAGGCTGCTTTGCCCCGTGACAGTAACAGATTATCAGAATATTTCCCATAGGTTAAAATCCAATGTTACAGGGGCTCACTGCCCTGGAAGGTTGAAGTGGACCCTGTGATATAATAGAATTTTCTGTCCTGTCAGACTTGGACATCTTGTAGATCCATCTTTTAACAAGTTGTGGCAACTCAGTTCTCAGATGGATTCCACGCAGTTTGTAACAAGTCCTCAATCAGCTCGTCATATTGTCGAGATATCAAGGACTCGACACACTGTGTGTGTGTGAAACAAAGCTCATTTATTTGACATTGATTGATACAGATTAAACTCCAGCCCAGTTATAGGGGTTACTAACATCAACTGAAACAAACCCCAACTGTCAGAATGAACGTGGTTCAGTCCTGGATGTGATTAACAGCAGAATCCAACCCCTGCAGTCACTTATGAACTCGCTGGTGTGTCAGCAGGTGGGATGAACCATTGAACCCCTTCCCACACACAAAGCAGGTAAACGGGATCTCCCCGGTGTGAGTGCATCGATGAATTTCCAGCTCATACGGGTAATTGAATCTGTTGTGTATGTAACCTGTTCCACCTTAAGAGAGCTTAAGCCTGTTCCACCTTAAGAGATGTACTACTTTCTCAGGCTGCTGTAGACGTAATACCGGGGGTGAACACACCGGTCTATAAGCACTGTGCAGTAATCTTGTATTCAGTATAGCCCCTACCTCCAACCAGTAAAGACCTGTTGAGTTATACGTTTAAGTCTTTGTGTTAATTGTTCAATACAATACACATACTTAACACTGGCGACGAGTCAGGTTCTTACCCTGCGGCAGTTATTCCACGGCGGTTGAAGAGAGGTTTCAAACCTCACCACTCACCACCCCACTGGAAGCGACAGGCATTAGGACCCTGAAGCCTCCATCAGCTTGTGAACCGGAGTAGAAGACAGGACTGGGGAAGAGAGGTACAGGGCGATAGCGATCGGCAGATAAGGGCCGGGCCGCTTTGAAGTGAGGGGCGCAGCCGGGCCATCGATCGCATCCGCTGATAAGGGCCGGGCCGCTTTCAAGTGCGAGGCGCAGCCGGGCCATCGATCGAAATCCCTGATAAGGGCCGCACTCGGGCTGAAAGGCGCGGCGGCTGCAGAAGCTCAAGGTGCGAGAGCCGCGGTGCACAGCGCGGGCTATCGATCGCGGCGAAGATAAGGGCGGCACTCGGGGGCTGAAGGGAGACGGCGTCGGGGGACGGGTGAAGACCGCCAAGCACGGGAAAACCGCCATTTTGTGGGCGGAGGACGACGGCAAGAGCGGGAAGCCGCCATCTTGGATAGCAGTAAAAAAAAAAATCTGAGAAATTGCAAATCTGATAAAGTACTACAATGCCTAAACACGGGAATATTAGCAACTTTGATAGTGACATCGAAGATTGGGCCATATATGTTGAACGAGTTAAAAATTATTGTAAGGCCAATAAAATTCGTGAGGCTGATAAAGCACTAACATTATTAAATTTAATGGGTGCGAAGACATACGGGCAATTGAAACACCTGTTATCACCAGATGAACCGGCGGATAAGACGTTCGATGAGATTGTTACTGTCCTGAAAGATCATCTAAACCCCACGCCGCTGATGCTAGCGGAACGATTTAAATTTTACGACAGAAGGCAGCTACAGCATGAAAGCAATGCTGAATATTTGCTGGAATTGCGTAAATTAGCGAAATATTGCCAGTTTCGAACGGGACTGACAGATGCACTACGAGACAAATTTGTGTGTGGTTTATTTAAACAGGATACACAAAAGCGACTGCTCGAGGAGAATGAGCTGACGCTTGAGAAGGCGGTCACTATGGCAGCAGCACACGAAGCCGCAGCGAGAGGCACGGCAGTAATGCAGCTACGGTCACCGGAGCTCAGTGCACACAAATTGGGTGTGAGTTCTGTTAAATGTTATCGTTGTGGAAAGACAACGCATGATCAGAACCAGTGTTGGTTTAAAAACCAAGAATGTAGAACTTGTGGTAGGCCATCTGCGCGAGGAGGCCGAACGAATCAAAGCTGATTCAGGTTCTGAAGGTGCGTGCCATAATCTGGTGTCAGAAGAGTTAACGGTCAGCCAACTCCTTCATATGCTGAGGGACAAGACTCTGAAATGGGAAAAACTTGAACACGAGCTGCGATCTTCAAAGGAAAAGGGTTCGGAGCTCTCAAAAGTCATTGAGATGGCTGATGTGACGACACAGACTGAAACGACTGCAACAGAGCAGCCATTGGATGCCAAAAGTACGCTGACTCACGTCAATGTAGAACAACAGACCGCTGAAACAGCTGCTCCGGTAGAGGGACTGCATAGTCCGAGCAATCAATCTCCAAAGGAAGTTGAAGTATTAAAATCACAAATGAGGTCACGAGTAAACGACTTGCTGAAAGCCCAGAAAAAGCTGGATGCAGAGGTACACATGAAGAAGTCTCTTCAGGAAAGATGTCTGGATTTGGAACAAGAGCTGGCTAACGTCCAGCTGGGTATGGAGGAAATAGACGACCCTCTCACTGGCCTAGCTCAGGACGACACCGAATATTACCATGACCTGTCGGACGACTCCGAATATTACGATGTCCTGTCCTGCCCAGCTTGTAACTTCGACCCCCAAAGTGCAGAAATCATGGAGGAGCACCAAAAGTCTACGGAACATCGGAAGAAGGTGGCTCTACTACGGGAAGTAAGAGAGATAGAGAAGGAACAGCAGTCGGATAGCGTCCAGTTGGGTAAGGAAGAAGTAGAAGGGCCTCTCGACCTGTTGAGTGATAGTGAATACTACGAGGATGTGGTATGCCCAAATTGTGATGGAAACTCCCAAAGTGCTGAAATCCGGAGGAAGCACTTAAGGTCTAAAGAACATAGAGAGTTGGTAGCATTACAGCTGTCCGCCGAGAAGATGGGAACGACAAGAGTTGTAAAAAGGCAGAAAAGAAAAAGAAGAGGCCGAAAATAATAATTGTTTAAAATATTGTTACTTCTACTACCTCCGGCCGAACACTACGAAAAGATGCTGTCTGGAACGAATTAAGATCAGAGACTGAATTTACGAACTGTTCCCACAGAGACTGAACCTGTAAACTGTTCCCACTAAGAGTATGTTGCAACTGTTCGTAGAGATTGAATCTGTGAACTGTTTTCCGCAGAGACTGAATCTGTGATATGTTACGTTAAACATGAAGTTATATATGTATATATGTTATTACGTTATGTTAAATGGGGGGGATGACTATAAAGCTAAGAAGGGAGGAGTGTTGTGTATGTAACCTGTTCCACCTTAAGAGAGCTTAAGCCTGTTCCACCTTAAGAGATGTACTACTTTCTCAGGCTGCTGTAGACGTAATACCGGGAGTGAACACACCGGTATATAAGCACTGTGCAGTAATCTTGCATTCAGTATAGTCCCTACCTCCAACCAGTAAAGACCTGTTGAGTTATACGTTTAAGTCTTTGTGTTAATTGTTCAATACAATACACATACTTAACAGAATCCTTTCCCACAGACCCAACATATACACGGTTTCTCCATGGTGTGGGTGTCCTTGTGTCTCTCCAGGTTGGATGATCAGTTGAAGCCTCATCCACACACACAACACGTGTACGGTTTCTCCCCGCTGTGAACGGTGCGATGTTTTTTCAGGCTGTGTAACTAGTTAAAGCTCTTTCCACAGTCAGTGCACTGGAACACTCTCACTTGAGTGTGTGTGTCTCGGTGCTTTTCCAGTCACACTGATGTTTGAAATCTTTTCCCACAGACAGAACAGACAAACATTCCTCCTTTCACATTCAAAGGGCTGATGATACTCAGCCTGTTACTTGGATTGGACTTGTCTCCCTTCCCGTGCCGAGGGGATTGCTGTACCAGACGGGAGGGGCAACATTTGGGGACTCTCGATTCTCCACCAATTCCCATTCCCCTTCTTTCTGGTGGATAATGGAGGTGCCACTGTGTGTAATGTGCAAGTCAGTAAGAATTGTCAGCAAGGATTAATCAGCAGTTTCTAATTGGAAATGTTAATCAGCGGAACTTTTCAAACACTGAATTGTACCAAAGATTATTAAAGGGTTGAAGTAAAATGTCTAATTTTACTGCAAACAAATTTTTGATGAGAGTCCCTGAATTAAGGGGAAAGATCACAGACAGCGGTTCTTAAAGGGACACTGCAGCCCGGAGAACACAATCAGTTATATATCCAGAATATTAAACTCCAGCCCAGTTATAGGGTTATTAACATCAGCAGAAACAAACCCCAACTGTCAGAATAAATATGGTTCAGTCCTGGATGTGATTAACAGCAACAAGAACAGCAGAATCCAACCCCTGCAGTCACATGTGAACTCGCTGGTGTGTCAGCAAGTGGGATGACTGAGTGAATCCCTTCCCACACATGGAGCAGGTGAAAGTCCTCTCCCCAGTGTGAACTCTCTGGTGTGTCAGCAGGTTGTATGATTTAGTGAATCTCTTCCCACATATACAGCAAGTGAATGGCCTCTCCCCAGTGTGAACTCGCTGGTGTGTCAGCAGGTTGTATGATTTAGTGAATCTCTTCCCACACATACAGCAAGTGAATGGCCTCTCCCCAGTATGAGTGCATTGGTGTACAATGAGATTGGATGACAGCTTGAATCTCTTCCCACACTGAGAGCAACTGAATGGTTTATTGTCAGTGTGAACTCGATGGTGTTGAATCAGTTCCTCAGAGCTTTTAAAACAGTTCGCACAGTTGGAGCAGCTAAAAAGTCTCTCGTCAGTGTGAACTCGCTGGTGTCTCAGCAGGTGAGATGAATTAGTGAAGCCCTTCTCACATACGGAGCAGGTGAATGGCCTCTCCCCAGTGTGACTGCGCCGATGAGTTTCTAGCTGGGACGGGTAATTGAATCCCTTCCCACAGTCTCCACATTTCCATGGTTTCTCCGTGGTGCAGGTGCCCTTGTGTCTCTCCAGGTTGGATGATCAGTTGAAGCCTCGTCCACACACACAACACATGTACGGTTTCTCCCCGCTGTGAATGGTGTGATGTTTTTTCAGGCTGTGTAACTGGTTAAAGCTCTTTCCACAGTCAGTGCACTGGAACACTCTCATTGGGGTGTGTGTGTCTCGGTGCTTTTCCAGTCACACAGATGTTTGAAATCTTTTCCCACAGACAGAACTGGCAAACATTTCTCCTTCCACATTCAAAGGCCGATGATATTCAGGTCCAGATGAATTGAGTGACTGTCAGATTTTGACCTGATGATTGGTTTGAGTTTCCAATCTGCAAATCCTCCCCTTCTAATACCCTGTAAAAGGAGTGTGCTAAAGTCATCGCTGTAAGTACAGGATAGAAATTCAGAACAGACAATTCTAGTTTCTATGGAGCATTCTTTCCTCTCTTGTTCCCCTAAAGCTGTAAATCCCTGTCCCACACACTCTCCCTCCTCCCTGTGCTGAAATCCAAACCCATCGCACCATCTCCAACATTTTTCCTTTCAGTCAACTTCTCTCCATCTCCTGAAGGTGCTGACTCTGGCTGGGTTCAGTTCTACACTCACTGGTCCCCCTCTCTCTCCTCCCCTGAAGGTGCTGACTCTGGCTGGGTTCAGTCCTGCACTCACTGGTTCCCTTCTCTCTCCTCCCCTGAAAGTGCTGACTCTGGCTGGGTTCAGTTCTACACTCACTGGTTCCTCTCTCTCTCCTCCCCTGAAGGTGCTGACTCTGGCTGGGTTCCGTACTACACTCACTGGTTCCCCACCCTCTCCGCCCCTGAAGGTGCTGACTCTGGCTGGGTTCAGTTCTACACTCACTGGTTCCCCTCCCTCTCCTCCCCTGAAGGTGCTGAATCTGAATGGATTCTGTTGTGTCCGTCAGTAGTAAGACACAGACTGCAGGAGAACGGTACAACAGGTGTTTACTCAACGTGGCTCACTCTGGAACTGAACTGTACATATTACTACTCAGTGCTATATACAGGTGTGGTCACTGCCGGTACTACAGTATACATGAGCTGTAAAAAGTAGTTCCCCCCTTAAAGGTATATACATTACAATTCCTCCCCTTTTAGATTAACAGTACCATAACACTCATTTAACAATTAAATATCAAACTAATTACAATTAACACTTTTAACATACAACGTTAGCTGAAAATAGTCCATTTATATATTCAGTCTTTGGGGAGGCTTTCTGATCCTTTCTGGATAGCGCCTTTCCCGAGTGTCTTGCTCTTGGTGCGGAGGCGATTCTGGCCCCCTGTCATCGGTTAGGTCATCAACTTCCGATGCTACTGTTTCTGGGGTAGATGCGACCTGTACGTCAGGTTCCTCACCAGGTACGTATGGGCGAGGCATGGGGTTGACTTGTTCCTGTGACTCTAGGATCTGGTCAGCATGGCGTCTCACGATGTTCTCCCCAACGTCCACTGTGTACATTAGTGGGCCATGCCGTGTGCATATCGTTCCTGGCTGCCATTTTTCTGTTCGGTAGTCGCGGGCCAAGACTGGTTGCCCTACATTGTAGCTCCTTGTTGGCTTCTCATGGATGTGCTGGAATTGCTTACTCTCAACATCTCTTCGCACGTTTGGTCTGAGCAAATCCAGGCGAGATCTTAGCCTTCGGTTAAAGAACATCATGGCCGGGGTCTGGTTGGTGACTGCATGTGTCGCATTCCGGTAGGCGAACAGGAAATTGTCCACCTTATGCTGCAGCAGAATGTTGTCATTGTACATAGCCTTTATTGCCTTCTTAAAGGTTTGTACGAACCTCTCAGCCAATCCATTTGTGGCTGGATGATGCGGGGCGGATGTGTAATGCCTTACCCCATTCTACTTCATAAACCTCCGGAACGCTTCGGACACAAACTGTGGTCCGTTATCGGAGCAAATCTGTTCTGGCAAGCCGTTCCTGGCAAAAATGGTCCGTAGGACTGCAATAGTTTTCTCCGTGATGGTGGAGGACATTTTGATGACCTCAGGCCATTTTGAGTGCGCATCCATGGCTATAAAAACATTGAGTCCATGAATGGACCAGCAAAATCAATATGCACCCATTGCCATGGAGATGATGGCCACTCCCATGGGTGTAGAGGGGCATGCGGTGGTGCATTTTGGACTTTCTGGCATCCTGAGCAGCTCTTTGTCAGGTCCTCGATTTGTTTATCGATTCCCGGCCACCACACATAAGCCCTGGCAAGGCTTTTCATTTTTACCCCTCCCAGATGACCCTCATGAAGCTCATTGAGCACTCTATCCCTTAACTTGGGTGGAATTACCACTCGGGATGCACACATCAAGGTCCCCCGGCACACTGACAGCTGTTCTGTTCTTATCGAGAATGCTGGCAACAGTGAGTTGCCATGTGCTGGCCATCCCTTCACCGTCAAATCATATACCCGAGACAGTGTTGGGTCATTTCGGGTCTCCTTTTCAATACGAGCGTTAGTTACCGGTAGGTATTCAACTATAGTCGAATGAAATATTTCGATAGGATCAACTGCTCGTGCTTCCTCCGCAGTAGGTAGTGGCAGGCGTGATAGCCCATCAGCATTTCCATGCTGTTTCGTGCCCTTATATTCAATCTCATAGTGGTGCACCCCTAAAAAAAGTGACCATCTTTGTAGTCGTTGCGCAGTCATCACCGGAACACCCTTCTTCGGATTAAAAATGGAGACAAGAGGCTGGTGGTCAGTCAGCAAGGTGAATTTCTGCCCATGCAGATAGTGATTGAACTTTTTCCCTGTCAATCTGGGCGTAGTTACGCTCCGCTGAGGTTAGTGACCGTGACGCAAAGGCTATTGGCCTCTCTGAGCCGTCCGAGAATTTGTGCGACAGCACCGCTCCAATGCCGTAGGGTGACGCATCACACGCCAACTGAATTGGTAGTGCTGGGTTGAAATGGGCCAATACCTCTTTTGATGTGATTAGTGTTTTGCTCTTCTGGAAAGCTCATTTACATTCATCCCTCCACTTCCATGACACTCCAGTTTGCAGTAAGGTGTTCAGTGGGTGTGGTATTGTAGACAAATTTGGCAAGAACTTATGGTAGTAGTTTACCAGCCCGAGGAACGACTTCAGTTGTGACACATTTTCTGATGCTGGAGCCTTGACTACTGCCTCAATCTTTTCTGGGGACTTATGTAACCCCTCTTTATTGATAACGTGGCCACAATACGAGATCTGTTTTTAAAAAAACTTGCATTTGGGGCGGTTAGCTCGGAGCCCATATTCCTTCAATCTAGTGAGCACCTGCTCCAGGTTGGCGAGGTGATCACTGTCATTTTCGCCCGTGACCAGGATGTCGTCCAAATAACACTGGGTCCCTGGGATCCCTTGCAGGACTTGTTCCATTGCCCTTTGCCAAATAGCCGGAGCTGATGCTACCCCGAATACCAGCCGGTTGTATTGGTAGAGACCTTTATGGGTGTTGATTGTGAGGTATTTTTTTGATGCTTCTTCTACCTCCATTTGCAGATACGCCTGGGCCAGATCAATCTTAGTGAAGCATTTCCCTCCAGATAGCGAGGCAAAAATATCTTCAATATTTTGCGGAAGTGGATATTGCACGGTGTGAAGGACTGGGTTCACTGTTACCTTAAAGTCCCCACAGAAGCGAACCTTCCTTGGCTCCCCAGACGCGCTGCTCAACGACTTTTTCATCACAGGGACGATGGGTGTAGCCCACTCGCTCCAGTCTACCTTGGACAGTACTCCTGAACATTCCAAACTCTCCAGCTCTGCTTCGATGGCTGGGCGGATCGCATAAGGTACCGGTCTGGCCTTAAAAAATTTTGGGCTTGCGTTTTCTTCAATTTTAATTGTTGCTGTCATGCCTTTTAGTGTTCCGAGTCCTTGCTGGAACGCTTCTTGCGTGTCGGTTAGGATCTTTGACAGTCGCCCAGGTGTGACATCATCATCCTTTTTGGCAGCCACAGTCAGTGCTTGTATGGAATGACAATCCAGCTGAATTTTCCGGATCCATTCACGTCCCAGTAATGGTGGTCCTCCATCTTGCAATACATACAGGTCTAGTTTTGTTGTTTCCTTACCATTATATATAACGGTCACGCTTATTTTTCCTTTGGGGTAGACTTTTTGCCCCGTGTACGTCTTCAAAATAATTTTTGTGTCTCTCAAGGGTATGCGCGAGAATAGCCACTCGTAGTCCCGTCAGTTTATGACTGTTAGGGCTGATCCTGTGTCCAATTCCATTTTTACCTGGACTCCTGCTATCTTGAGAGTGACCCAAATGGTTCGGTGATCCTCTGTTTTGATCACATTATGTAGTTTCAGACAACTCAGCTCCCTGCTTTCGGAGTCGCTATCACGCTTTTGTTCGTCTGAACTATTCTCCGTCATCTTATGTACCTTCTTGTACTATTCTTTTGGAGATTTCTTATTGCTGGTTTTCTTTCCCGACCTGCAGACTCGTGCTATGTATCCTACTTTTCCACACTGTCTGCACACTTTGTCTTTGAACCAGCAATCATTGTGGTCGTGTGTTGTTCTGCCGCAGCGATAGCACTTCTCTGTTCTGTATGACATTTCGTTTGTGCCATATTCTTGCGGTCTCTGTTGTATCTCTGCAGCGCCCCATGCTGCTGCTTCATATGATACCGCAATGCTGAAAGCCTTGTCCAGCGTAAGGTCCTTTTCAGATAAAAGCCGTTTCTGGGTTCCTTCACTTTGAAGCCCACACACAAACTTGTCCCTTAAGGTATCTGCCAGTCCCGTTCCAAACTGGCAGTGTTTCGATAGTTTGCGCAGTTCTGTTAAATATTCAGCATTGCTTTCATCCTTATGCTGGTTCCGTTTGTGAAACTTGAATCTTTCTGCTACCAGCAGCAGTGTGGGGTTTAAATGTTCCTGTAGTATCACTATGTCTCCAAATCTCTTTTCCACTGGCTTCGCTGGGGTTACTAGATTTCATAATAAGCCATACGTCTTTGCACCCATTAAACTTAACAATACCGGTGCTTTCTTGTCATGTGACACCTCATTTGCCTTGCAGCATACCTCTACTCGTTCGACATATGTAGTCCAATCTTCGACTTCATTGTCAAATGCGGTGATACTGCCACTCTTCGGCATTTGGGTGTGGTTTAAAATGGCTTAAAATGGCGTCTCCCGTGCTTTCCTTCCTCCCCCGCTGCTGCCAACGCCGCTCTCGGCAGTCCTCGTGGCAATGGCGGCACCCTGGAGGTTTCACGCGATTCTCTTGTGCTGCTGCCAACGCCGCTCTCGGCGGTCCTCGTGGCAATGGCGGCGCCTCGTGGGTTTCTGCGCGTCTCTCTCCCGTCGACGCTGCTCGGCCCATTGCTGTGCCGCTCGGTCGGGCTCTAGCCCGCCGCTGTCCGGGAAGGGTCTGCGCACTACCTGTTGCCAGCCCGTTTTGCTGGACCACCGCGACTGGAAAGCCACGCCTGGCACTCAACAGCCTCCCCCGCAATTCTCGAGTCTCTGCTGGATGACTGGGCGGTTGCCCGTGGTCAACGCCCGTGTCTCTGGCCTTGACCTCCAATCTACTGGTCTCCAGGAATGAATCCCTGGGAGGTGATGCAGAGTTGCTGGTAGGATCGAATTTGCCTCGTCGCCAATGTTGTGTCCGTCAGTAGTAAGACACAGACTGCAGGAGAACGGTACAACAGATTCAGTTCTACACTCACTGGTTCCCCTCCCTCTCCTCCCCTGAAGGTGCTGACTCTGGCTGGGTTCAGTTCTACACTCACTGGTTCCCCTCTCTCTCCTCCTCTGAAGGTGCTGACTCTGGCTGGTTTCAGTTCTACACTCACTGGTTCCCCTCTCTCTCCTCCCCTGAAGGTGCTGACTCTGGCTGGGTTCCATACTACACTCACTGGTTCCCCTCCCTCTCCTCCCCTGAAGGTGCTGACTCTGGCTGGGCTCAGTTCTACACTCACTGGTTCCCCTCCCTCTCCGCCCTGAAGATGCTGACTCTGGCTGGGTTCAGTTCTACACTCACTGGTTCCCCTCCCTCTCCTCCCCTGAAGGTGCTGAATCTGAATGGATTCAGTTCTGCACTCACTGGTTCCCCACCTTTTGAATTGCTTTGGGCACTTTGTTAAACACACACACAGCAGATGCACATTAATCTGATGGGAGATCACTGACATACGAGCAGCCAGTGGTGTGGAGCCTCCTGAGAGTCCGGCCCCTTTCCATCCAGTATTTCCAGGAGCTGGGGCACAGAGAAGTCTAATTGAAATTAGTGATATATTTATTCACACAAACCAAGCCCCAAAATAATGAATAATTTCTCCTTTATTTACAGACGCTCCCTGACCAGTCTCCATTTCTCCTCCATTTACAGACACTCCCTGACCAGTCACAATTTCTCCTCCATTTACAGACGCTCCCTGACCAGTCTCCATTTCTCCTTCATTTACAGACGCTGCCTGACCAGTCACCATTTCTCCTACATTTACAGACGCTCCCTGACCAGTCTCCATTTCTCCTCCATTTACAGACGCTCCCTGACCAGTCACCATTTCTCATCCATTTACAGACTCGCTGGGGATTTCCCAGCACTTCCTGGTTGTCCCAGATTTTGTGTCTTAAACTGGCGGGTACTTGTGGGGAGGTGGATAATGTTAAGTGTTTTAATAATGGGGCCTGGGGCCGCACTCGGGGTGTGAGCAGCCCGCGTCCCCCCGGGGTTCATGAACCCGCTCCCTGAGCTCGGGGTGTGAGCGGGCCGCGTCCCCCCGGGGTTCATGAACACGCTCCCTGAGCTCGGGGTGTGAGCGGCCCGTGTCCCCCCGGGGTTCATGAACCCGCTCCCTGAGCTCGGGGTGTGAGCGGCCCGCGTCCCCCCGGGGTTCATGAACCCGCTCCCTGAGCTCGGGGTGTGAGCGGCCCGCCTCCCCCCGGGGTTCGTGAACCCGCTCCCTGAGCTCTCTCACCTGATGTGTCAGCGGCTGCTGTCAAGGTCCGCGCATGCTCAGCTCACACTGCCCGGGTGATTGACGGGATCTCCGGACCAATAGGAAGAGCGAGGCGGGTCCTCCAACCAATCGGAGTGTGTGAGGGGCGGGGCCTGACCTTCAAACCTGAACAACCGTAGGTGAGCTGAGCATGCGAATACCTTGGCAGTCTGTAAATGGAGAAATGGAGACTGGTCAGGGAGCGTCTGTAAATGGAGGAGAAATGGTGATTGATCAGGGAGAGTCTGTAAATGGAGGAGAAATGGTGACTGGTCAGGGAGCGTCTGTAAATGGAGGAGAAATGGAGACTGGTCAGGGTGCGCCTGCAAATGGAGGAGAAATGGATACTGGTCAGGGAGCGTCTGTAAATGGAGAAGTGGTGATTCATCAGGGAGCGTGTGTAAATGGAGAAGAAATGGTGATAGGTCAAGGGTCGTCTGTAAATAAAGGAGAAATTATTCATTATTTTGGGGCTTTGTTTGTGTGAATAAATATATCACTAATTTCAATTAGACACTTTTCCGTGCTCCAGCTCCTGTAAATACTGGCTGGAAAGGGGCCGGACTCTCAGGAGGCTCCACACCGCTGGCTGCTCGTGTGTCCGTGATCTCCCATCAGATTAATGTGCGTCTGTTGTGTGTGTGTTTAACAAAGTGTCTAAAGCAATTCGAAAGGTGGGGAACCAATGAGTGTAGAACTGAATCCATTCAGATTCAGCACATTCAGGGGAGGAGAGAGAGGGGAACGAGTTAGTGTAGAACTGAGCCCAGCCAGAGTCAGCACTTTCAGGGGAGGAGAGGGAGGGGGACCAGTGAGTGTAGAACTGAGCCCAGCCAGAGTCAGCACCTTCAGGGGAGGAGAGGGAGGGGAACCAGTGAGTGTAGAACTGAGCCCAGCCAGAGTCAGCACCTTCAGGGGAGGAGAGGGAGGGGAACCAGTGAGTGTAGAACTGAGCCCAGCCAGAGTCAGCACCTTCAGGGGAGGAGAGGGAGGGGAACCAGTGAGTGTAGAACTGAGCCCAGCCAGAGTCAGCACCTTCAGGGGAGGAGAGGGAGGGGAACCAGTGAGTGTAGAACTGAGCCCAGCCAGAGTCAGCACCTTCAGGGGAGGAGAGGGAGGGGAACCAATGAGTGTAGAACTGAACTCAGCCAGAGTCAGCACCTTCAAAGGAGGAAGAAAACTGGAAGCTGAGGAAAAAATTTGGAGATGGTGCGATGGGCTTTGATTTTAGCACAGGGAGGAGGGAGCGTGTGTGGGACGGGGATTTATAGCTTTCGGGGAACAAGAGAGGAAAGAATGTTCCATAGAAGCTAGAATTGTCTGTTCTGAATTTCTATCCTGTACTTACAGTGATGAATTTTGTAAACTCCTTTTACAGGGTTTTAGAAGGGGAGGATTTACAGATGGGAAACTCAAACCAAACATCATGTCAAGATCTGAGAGAGTCACTCCATTCATCAGGACCTGAATATCATCGGCCTTTGAATGTGAAAGGAGAAATGTTTCTCTGCTCTGTCTGAGGGGAAAGATTTCAAACGTCAGTGTGACTGGAAAAGCACCAAGACACCCACACCCGAGTGAGAGTGTTCCAGTGCACTGACTGTGGGAAGAGCTTTAACCAGTTACACAGCCTGAAAAAACATCGCCCCATTCACAGCGGGGAGAAACCGTACACGTGTTCAGTGTGTGGCTGCGGCTTCAACTGATCATCCAACCTGGAGAGACACAAGGACACCCGCACCACGGAGAAACCGTGGAAATGTGGGGACTGTGGGAAGGGATTCAATTACCCAGCTGAGCTGGAAAATCATCGGCGCACTCACACCGGGGAGAGACCGTTCACCTGCTCCGTGTGTGGGAAGGGATTCACTAACTCCTCCAGCCTCACTGCACACCAACTTTTTCACTCTAATAAGAGACCATTTGAATGTGCTGACTGTGAGCAGAGCTTTAAAAGCAGAAAGTATCTGGTGCAACACCAATGCACTCACACTGGGGAGAGGCAGTTCCCCTGCTCCGTGTGTGGGAAGGGATTCGCTCAGTCATCCACACTCGCTTTCTCCTTCATTTACAGACGCTCCCTGACCAGTCTCCATTTCTCCTTCATTTACAGACATTCTCTGACCAGTCACCATTTATCCTCCATTTACAGATGCTCCCTGACCAGTCACAATTTCTGCTCCATTTACAGACGCTCCCTGACTAGTCACCATTTCTCCTTCATTTACAGACGCTCCCTGACCTGTCTCCATTTCTCCCCCATTTACAGACGCTCCCTGACCAGTCTCGATTTCTCCTTTATTTACAGATGCTCCCTGACCAGTCACCATTTCTCCTTTCATTAGGCGCTCCCTGACCAGTCACCATTTCTCCTTCATTTACAGACGCTCCCTGACCAGTTTCCATTCTCCTTTCATTACAGACGCTCCCTGACCAGTCTCCATTTCTCCTCCATTTACAGAAGCTCCCTGACCAGTCACCATTTCTCCTTCATTTACAGACGTTCCCTGTTCAGTCACAATTTCTGCTTCATTTACAGACACTCCCTGACCAGTTTCCATTTCTCCTTTCATTAGACGCTCCCTGATCAGTCACCATTTCTGCACCATTTACAGACGCTCCCTGACCAGTCACCATTTCACCCCCATTTATACATGCTCCCTGACCAATCACCATTTCTCCTACATTTACAGGCACTCCCTCACCAGTCACCATTCCTCCTCCATTTACAGACGCTCCCTGACCAGTCACCATTTCTCTGCCATTTACAGACACTCCCTGACCAGTCTCCATTTCGCCTTCATTTATAGACGCTCCCTGACCAGTCTCCATTTCACCCCCATTTATAGACGCTCCCTGACCAGTCACCATTTCTCCTCCATTTACAGATGCTCCCTGACCAGTCTCCATTTCTCCTTCATTTACAGACGCTGCCTGACCAGTCACCATTTCTCCTACATTTACAGACGCTCCCTGACCAGTCTCCATTTCTCCTCCATTTACAGACGCTCCCTGACCAGTCACCATTTCTCAACCATTTACAGACTCGCTGGGGATTTCCCAGCACTTCCTGGTTGTCCCGGAGTTTGTGTCTTAAACTGGCGGGTAGTTGTGGGGAGGTGGATAATGTTAAGTGTTTTAATAATGGGGCCTGGGGCCGCACTCGGGGTGTGAGCAGCCCGCGTCCCCCCGGGGTTCATGAACCCGCTCCCTGAGCTCGGGGTGTGAGCGGCCCGCGTCCCCCCGGGGTTCATGAACCCGCTCCCTGAGCTCGGGGTGTGAGCGGCCCGCGTCCCCCCGGGGTTCATGAACCCGCTCCCTGAGCTCGGGGTCTGAGCGTCCCGCGTCCCCCCGGGGTTCATGAACCCGCTCCCTGAGCTCGGGGTGTGAGTGGCCCGCGTCCCCCCGGGGTTCATGAACTCGCTCCCTGAGCTCGGGGTGTGAGCGGCCCGCGTCCCCCCGGGGTTCATGAACCCGCTCCCCGAGCTCGGGGTGTGAGCGGCCGCGTCCCCCCGGGGTTCATGAACCCGCTCCCTGAGCTCGGGGTGTGAGCGGTCCGCGTCCCCCCGGGGTTCATGAACCCGCTCCCTGAGCTCGGGGTGTGAGCGGCCCGCGGCCCGCGTCCCCCCGGGGTTCATGAACCCGCTCCCTGAGCTCGGGGTGTGAGCGGCCCGCGTCCCCCCGGGGTTCATGAACCCGCTCCCCGAGCTCGGGGTCTGAGCGTCCCGCGTCCCCCCGGGGTTCATGAAGTCGCTCCCTGAGCTCGGGGTGTGAGCGGCCGCGCCCCCCCGGGGTTCATGAACCCGCTCCCTGAGCTCGGTGTGTGAGCGGCCCGCGTCCCCCCGGGGTTCATGAACCCGCTCCCTGAGCTCGGTGTGTGAGCGGCCCGCGTCCCCCCGGGGTTCATGAACCCGCCCCCTGAGTTCGGGGTGTGAGCGGCCCGCGTCCCCCCGGGGTTCATGAACCCGCTCCCTGAACTCGGGGTGTGAGCGGCCCGCGTCCCCCCGGGGTTCATGAACCCGCTCCCTGAGCTCGGGGTGTGAGCGGGCCGCGTCCCCCCGGGGTTCATGAACCCGCTCCCTGAGCTCGGGGTGTGAGCGGCCCGCGTCCCCCCGGCGTTCATGAACCCACCCCCTGAGCTCGGGGTGTGAGCGGCCCGCCTCCCCCCGGGGTTCGTGAACCCGCTCCCTGAGCTCTCTCACCTGATGTGTCAGCGGCTGCTGTCAAGGTCCGCGCATGCTCAGCTCACACTGCCCGGGTGATTGACGGGATCTCCGGACCAATAGGAAGAGCGGGGCGGGTCCTCCAACCAATCGGAGTGTGTGAGGGGCGGGGCCTGACCTTCAAACCTGAACAACCGTCGGTGAGCTGAGCATGTGAATACCTTGGCAGTCTGTAAATGGAGAAATGGAGACTGGTCAGGGAGCGTCTGTAAATGGAGGAGAAATGGTGATTGATCAGGGAGAGTCTGTAAATGGAGTAGAAATGGTGACTGGTCAGGGAGCGTCTGTAAATGGAGGAGAAATGGAGACTGGTCAGGGAGCGCCTGCCAATGGAGGAGAAATGGATACTGGTCAGGGAGCGTCTGTAAATGGAGAAGTGGTGATTCATCAGGGAGCGTGTGTAAATGGAGAAGAAATGGTGATAGGTCAAGGGTCGTCTGTAAATAAAGGAGAAATTATTCATTATTTTGGGGCTTGGTTTGTGTGAATAAATATATCACTAATTTCAATTAGACTCTTTTCCGTGCTCCAGCTCCTGTAAATACTGGCTGGAAAGGGGCCGGACTCTCAGGAGGCTCCACACCGCTGGCTGCTCGTGTGTCCGTGATCTCCCATCAGATTAATGTGCGTCTGTTGTGTGTGTGTTTAACAAAGTGTCTAAAGCAATTCGAAAGGTGGGGAACCAATGAGTGTAGAACTGAATCCATTCAGATTCAGCACATTCAGGGGAGGAGAGAGAGGGGAACGAGTTAGTGTAGAACTGAGCCCAGCCAGAGTCAGCACCTTCAGGGGAGGAGAGGGAGGGGAACCAGTGAGTGTAGAACTGAGCCCAGCCAGAGTCAGCACCTTCAGGGGAGGAGAGGGAGGGGAACCAGTGAGTGTAGAACTGAGCCCAGCCAGAGTCAGCACCTTCAGGGGAGGAGAGGGAGGGGAACCAGTGAGTGTAGAACTGAACCCAGTCAGAGTCAGCACCTTCAGGGGAGGAGAGGGAGGGAAACCAGTGAGTGTAGAACTGAGCCCAGCCAGAGTCAGCACCTTCAGGGGAGGAGAGGGAGGGGAACCAATGAGTGTAGAACTGAACTCAGCCAGAGTCAGCACCTTCAAAGGAGGAAGAAAACTGGAAGCTGAGGAAAAAATTTGGAGATGGTGCGATGGGCTTTGATTTTAGCACAGGGAGGAGGGAGCGTGTGTGGGACGGGGATTTATAGCTTTCGGGGAACAAGAGAGGAAAGAATGTTCCATAGAAGCTAGAATTGTCTGTTCTGAATTTCTATCCTGTACTTACAGTGATGAATTTTGTAAACTCCTTTTACAGGGTTTTAGAAGGGGAGGATTTACAGATGGGAAACTCAAACCAAACATCATGTCAAGATCTGAGAGAGTCACTCCATTCATCAGGACCTGAATATCATCGGCCTTTGAATGTGAAAGGAGAAATGTTTCTCTGCTCTGTCTGAGGGGAAAGATTTCAAACGTCAGTGTGACTGGAAAAGCACCAAGACACCCACACCCGAGTGAGAGTGTTCCAGTGCACTGACTGTGGGAAGAGCTTTAACCAGTTACACAGCCTGAAAAAACATCGCCCCATTTACAGCGGGGAGAAACCGTACACGTATTCAGTGTGTGGCTGCGGCTTCAACTGATCATCCAACCTGGAGAGACACAAGGACACCCGCACCATGGATAAACCGTGGAAATGTGGGGACTGTGGGAAGGGATTCAATTACCCATCTGAGCTGGAAAATCATCGGCGCACTCACACCGGGGAGAGGCCGTTCACCTGCTCCGTGTGTGGGAAGGGATTCACTAACTCCTCCAGCCTCACTGCACACCAACTTTTTCACTCTAATAAGAGACCATTTGAATGTGCTGACTGTGAGCAGAGCTTTAAAAGCAGAAAGTATCTGGTGCAACACCAATGCACTCACACTGGGGAGAGGCAGTTCCCCTGCTCCGTGTGTGGGAAGGGATTCGCTCAGTCATCCACACTCGCTTTCTCCTTCATTTACAGACGCTCCCTGACCAGTCTCCATTTCTCCTTCATTTACAGACATTCTCTGACCAGTCACCATTTATCCTCCATTTACAGATGCTCCCTGACCAGTCACAATTTCTGCTCCATTTACAGACGCTCCCTGACTAGTCACCATTTCTCCTTCATTTACAGACGCTCCCTGACCTGTCTCCATTTCTCCCCCATTTACAGACGCTCCCTGACCAGTCTCGATTTCTCCTCCATTTACAGAAGCTCCCTGACCAGTCACCATTTCTCCTTCATTTACAGACGCTCCCGGACCAGTCTCCATTTCTCCTTCATTTACAGACGTTCCCTGTTCAGTCACAATTTCTGCTTCATTTACAGACACTCCCTGACCAGTTTCCATTTCTCCTTTCATTAGACGCTCCCTGATCAGTCACCATTTCTGCACCATTTACAGACGCTCCCTGACCAGTCACCATTTCACCCCCATTTATAGATGCTCCCTGACCAATCACCATTTCTCCTACATTTACAGGCACTCCCTCACCAGTCACCATTCCTCCTCCATTTACAGACGCTCCCTGACCAGTCACCATTTCTCCGCCATTTACAGACACTCCCTGACCAGTCTCCATTTCGCCTTCATTTATAGACGCTCCCTGACCAGTCTCCATTTCACCCCCATTTAGAGACGCTCCCTGACCAGTCACCATTTCTCCTCCATTTACAGATGCTCCCTGACCAGTCTCCATTTCTCCTCCATTTACAGACGCTCCCTGACCAGTCTCCATTTCTCCTACATTTACAGACGCTCCCTAACCAGTCACCATTTCTCCTCCATTTACAGACGCTCCCTGACCAGTCACCATTTCTCCTCCATTTACAGACGCTCCCTGACCAGTCTCCATTTCTCCTCCATTTACAGACGCTCCCTGACCAGTCACCATTTCTCCTTCATTTACAGATGCTCCCTGACCAGTCACCATTTCTCCTCCATATCAGATGCTCCCTGACCAGTAACCATTTCTCCTCCATTTACAGATGCTCCCTGACCTGTCTCCATTTCTCCTCAATTTAGAGACGCTCCCTGACCAGTCACCATTTCTCCTTCATTTACAGACGCTCCCTGACCAGTCACCATTTCTCCTCCATTTACAGACGCTCCCTGACCAGTCACCATTCCTCCTCCATTTACAGACGCTCCCTGACCAGTCACCATTTCTCCGCCATTTACAGACGCTCCCTGACCAGTCTCCATTTCGCCTTCATTTATAGACGCTCCCTGACCAGTCTCCATTTCACCCCCATTTATAGACGCTCCCTGACCAGTCACCATTTCTCCTCCATTTACAGATGCTCCCTGACCAGTCTCCATTTCTCCTTCATTTACAGACGCTGCCTGACCAGTCACCATTTCTCCTACATTTACAGATGCTCCCTGACCAGTCTCCATTTCTCCTCCATTTACAGACGCTCCCTGACCAGTCACCATTTCTCATCCATTTACAGACTCGCTGGGGATTTCCCAGCACTTCCTGGTTGTCCCGGAGTTTGTGTCTTAAACTGGCGGGTAGTTGTGGGGAGATGGATAATGTTAAGTGTTTTAATAATGGGGCCTGGGGCCGCACTCGGGGTGTGAGCAGCCCGCGTCCCCCCGGGGTTCATGAACCCGCTCCCCGAGCTCGGGGTCTGAGCGTCCCGCGTCCCCCCGGGGTTCATGAACACGCTCCCCGAGCTCGGGGTGTGAGCGGGCCGCGTCCCCCCGGGGTTCATGAACCCGCTCCCTGAGCTCGGGGTGTGAGCGGCCCGCGTCCCCCCGGGGTTCATGAACCCGCTCCCTGAGCTCGGGGTGTGAGCGGCCCGCCTCCCCCCGGGGTTCGTGAACCCGCTCCCTGAGCTCTCTCACCTGATGTGTCAGCGGCTGCTGTCAAGGTCCGCGCATTCTCAGCTCACACTGCCCGGGTGATTGACGGGATCTCCGGACCAATAGGAAGAGCGGGGCGGGTCCTCCAACCAATCGGAGTGTGTGAGGGGCGGGGCCTGACCTTCAAACCTGAACAACCGTAGGTGAGCTGAGCATGTGAATACCTTGGCAGTCTGTAAATGGAGAAATGGAGACTGGTCAGGGAGCGTCTGTAAATGGAGGAGAAATGGTGATTGATCAGGGAGAGTCTGTAAATGGAGTAGAAATGGTGACTGGTCAGGGAGCGTCTGTAAATGGAGGAGAAATGGAGACTGGTCAGGGAGCGCCTGCAAATGGAGGAGAAATGGATACTGGTCAGGGAGCGTCTGTAAATGGAGAAGTGGTGATTCATCAGGGAGCGTGTGTAAATGGAGAAGAAATGGTGATAGGTCAAGGGTCGTCTGAAAATAAAGGAGAAATTATTCATTATTTTGGGGCTTGCTTTGTGTGAATAAATATATCACTAATTTCAATTAGTCTCTTTTCCGTGCTCCAGCTCCTGTAAATACTGGCTGGAAAGGGGCCGGACTCTCAGGAGGCTCCACACCGCTGGCTGCTCGTGTGTCCGTGATCTCCCATCAGATTAATGTGCGTCTGTTGTGTGTGTGTTTAACAAAGTGTCTAAAGCAATTCGAAAGGTGGGGAACCAATGAGTGTAGAACTGAATCCATTCAGATTCAGCACATTCAGGGGAGGAGAGAGAGGGGAACGAGTTAGTGTAGAACTGAGCCCAGCCAGAGTCAGCACCTTCAGGGGAGGAGAGGGAGGGGAACCAGTGAGTGTAGAACTGAGCCCAGCCAGAGTCAGCACCTTCAGGGGAGGAGAGGGAGGGGAACCAGTGAGTGTAGAACTGAGCCCAGCCAGAGTCAGCACCTTCAGGGGAGGAGAGGGAGGGGAACCAGTGAGTGTAGAACTGAGCCCAGCCAGAGTCAGCACCTTCAGGGGAGGAGAGGGAGGGGAACCAGTGAGTGTAGAACTGAGCCCAGCCAGAGTCAGCACCTTCAGGGGAGGAGAGGGAGGGGAACCAATGAGTGTAGAACTGAACTCAGCCAGAGTCAGCACCTTCAAAGGAGGAAGAAAACTGGAAGCTGAGGAAAAAATTTGGAGATGGTGCGATGGGCTTTGATTTTAGCACAGGGAGGAGGGAGCGTGTGTGGGACGGGGATTTATAGCTTTCGGGGAACAAGAGAGGAAAGAATGTTCCATAGAAGCTAGAATTGTCTGTTCTGAATTTCTATCCTGTACTTACAGTGATGAATTTTGTAAACTCCTTTTACAGGGTTTTAGAAGGGGAGGATTTACAGATGGGAAACTCAAACCAAACATCATGTCAAGATCTGAGAGAGTCACTCCATTCATCAGGACCTGAATATCATCGGCCTTTGAATGTGAAAGGAGAAATGTTTCTCTGCTCTGCCTGAGGGGAAAGATTTCAAACGTCAGTGTGACTGGAAAAGCACCAAGACACCCACACCCGAGTGAGAGTGTTCCAGTGCACTGACTGTGGGAAGAGCTTTAACCAGTTACACAGCCTGAAAAAACATCGCCCCATTCACAGCGGGGAGAAACCGTACACGTATTCAGTGTGTGGCTGCGGCTTCAACTGATCATCCAACCTGGAGAGACACAAGGACACCCGCACCACGGAGAAACCGTGGAAATGTGGGGACTGTGGGAAGGGATTCAATTACCCAGCTGAGCTGGAAAATCATCGGCGCACTCACACCGGGGAGAGGCCGTTCACCTGCTCCGTGTGTGGGAAGGGATTCACTAACTCCTCCAGCCTCACTGCACACCAACTTTTTCACTCTAATAAGAGACCATTTGAATGTGCTGACTGTGAGCAGAGCTTTAAAAGCAGAAAGTATCTGGTGCAACACCAATGCACTCACACTGGGGAGAGGCAGTTCCCCTGCTCCGTGTGTGGGAAGGGATTCGCTCAGTCATCCACACTCGCTTTCTCCTTCATTTACAGACGCTCCCTGACCAGTCTCCATTTCTCCTTCATTTACAGACGCTGCCTGACCAGTCACCATTTCTCCTACATTTACAGACGCTCCCTGACCAGTCTCCATTTCTCCTCCATTTACAGACGCTCCCTGACCAGTCACCATTTCTCATCCATTTACAGACTCGCTGGGGATTTCCCAGCACTTCCTGGTTGTCCCGGAGTTTGTGTCTTAAACTGGCGGGTAGTTGTGGGGAGATGGATAATGTTAAGTGTTTTAATAATGGGGCCTGGGGCCGCACTCGGGGTGTGAGCAGCCCGCGTCCCCCCGGGGTTCATGAACCCGCTCCCTGAGCTCGGGGTGTGAGCGGCCCGCGTCCCCCCGGGGTTCATGAACCCGCTCCCCGAGCTCGGGGTCTGAGCGTCCCGCGTCCCCCCGGGGTTCATGAACACGCTCCCCGAGCTCGGGGTGTGAGCGGGCCGCGTCCCCCCGGGGTTCATGAACCCGCTCCCTGAGCTCGGGGTGTGAGCGGCCCGCGTCCCCCCGGGGTTCATGAACCCGCCCCCTGAGTTCGGGGTGTGAGCGGCCCGCGTCCCCCCGGGGTTCATGAACCCGCTCCCTGAGCTCGGGGTGTGAGCGGCCCGCGTCCCCCCGGGGTTCATGAACCCGCTCCCTGAGCTCGGGGTGTGAGCGGCCCGCGTCCCCCCGGGGTTCATGAACCCGCTCCCTGAGCTCGGGGTGTGAGCGGCCCGCGGCCCGCGTCCCCCCGGGGTTCATGAACCCGCTCCCTGAGCTCGGGGTGTGAGCGGCCCGCGTCCCCCCGGGGTTCATGAACCCACCCCCTGAGCTCGGGGTGTGAGCGGCCCGCGTCCCCCCGGGGTTCGTGAACCCGCTCCCTGAGCTCTCTCACCTGATGTGTCAGCGGCTGCTGTCAAGGTCCGCGCATTCTCAGCTCACACTGCCCGGGTGATTGACGGGATCTCCGGACCAATAGGAAGAGCGGGGCGGGTCCTCCAACCAATCGGAGTGTGTGAGGGGCGGGGCCTGACCTTCAAACCTGAACAACCGTAGGTGAGCTGAGCATGTGAATACCTTGGCAGTCTGTAAATGGAGAAATGGAGACTGGTCAGGGAGCGTCTGTAAATGGAGGAGAAATGGTGATTGATCAGGGAGAGTCTGTAAATGGAGTAGAAATGGTGACTGGTCAGGGAGCGTCTGTAAATGGAGGAGAAATGGAGACTGGTCAGGGAGCGCCTGCAAATGGAGGAGAAATGGATACTGGTCAGGGAGCGTCTGTAAATGGAGAAGTGGTGATTCATCAGGGAGCGTGTGTAAATGGAGAAGAAATGGTGATAGGTCAAGGGTCGTCTGAAAATAAAGGAGAAATTATTCATTATTTTGGGGCTTGCTTTGTGTGAATAAATATATCACTAATTTCAATTAGTCTCTTTTCCGTGCTCCAGCTCCTGTAAATACTGGCTGGAAAGGGGCCGGACTCTCAGGAGGCTCCACACCGCTGGCTGCTCGTGTGTCCGTGATCTCCCATCAGATTAATGTGCGTCTGTTGTGTGTGTGTTTAACAAAGTGTCTAAAGCAATTCGAAAGGTGGGGAACCAATGAGTGTAGAACTGAATCCATTCAGATTCAGCACATTCAGGGGAGGAGAGAGAGGGGAACGAGTTAGTGTAGAACTGAGCCCAGCCAGAGTCAGCACCTTCAGGGGAGGAGAGGGAGGGGAACCAGTGAGTGTAGAACTGAGCCCAGCCAGAGTCAGCACCTTCAGGGGAGGAGAGGGAGGGGAACCAGTGAGTGTAGAACTGAGCCCAGCCAGAGTCAGCACCTTCAGGGGAGGAGAGGGAGGGGAACCAGTGAGTGTAGAACTGAGCCCAGCCAGAGTCAGCACCTTCAGGGGAGGAGAGGGAGGGGAACCAGTGAGTGTAGAACTGAGCCCAGCCAGAGTCAGCACCTTCAGGGGAGGAGAGGGAGGGGAACCAATGAGTGTAGAACTGAACTCAGCCAGAGTCAGCACCTTCAAAGGAGGAAGAAAACTGGAAGCTGAGGAAAAAATTTGGAGATGGTGCGATGGGCTTTGATTTTAGCACAGGGAGGAGGGAGCGTGTGTGGGACGGGGATTTATAGCTTTCGGGGAACAAGAGAGGAAAGAATGTTCCATAGAAGCTAGAATTGTCTGTTCTGAATTTCTATCCTGTACTTACAGTGATGAATTTTGTAAACTCCTTTTACAGGGTTTTAGAAGGGGAGGATTTACAGATGGGAAACTCAAACCAAACATCATGTCAAGATCTGAGAGAGTCACTCCATTCATCAGGACCTGAATATCATCGGCCTTTGAATGTGAAAGGAGAAATGTTTCTCTGCTCTGCCTGAGGGGAAAGATTTCAAACGTCAGTGTGACTGGAAAAGCACCAAGACACCCACACCCGAGTGAGAGTGTTCCAGTGCACTGACTGTGGGAAGAGCTTTAACCAGTTACACAGCCTGAAAAAACATCGCCCCATTCACAGCGGGGAGAAACCGTACACGTATTCAGTGTGTGGCTGCGGCTTCAACTGATCATCCAACCTGGAGAGACACAAGGACACCCGCACCACGGAGAAACCGTGGAAATGTGGGGACTGTGGGAAGGGATTCAATTACCCAGCTGAGCTGGAAAATCATCGGCGCACTCACACCGGGGAGAGGCCGTTCACCTGCTCCGTGTGTGGGAAGGGATTCACTAACTCCTCCAGCCTCACTGCACACCAACTTTTTCACTCTAATAAGAGACCATTTGAATGTGCTGACTGTGAGCAGAGCTTTAAAAGCAGAAAGTATCTGGTGCAACACCAATGCACTCACACTGGGGAGAGGCAGTTCCCCTGCTCCGTGTGTGGGAAGGGATTCGCTCAGTCATCCACACTCGCTTTCTCCTTCATTTACAGACGCTCCCTGACCAGTCTCCATTTCTCCTTCATTTACAGACATTCTCTGACCAGTCACCATTTATCCTCCATTTACAGATGCTCCCTGACCAGTCACAATTTCTGCTCCATTTACAGACGCTCCCTGACTAGTCACCATTTCTCCTTCATTTACAGACGCTCCCTGACCTGTCTCCATTTCTCCCCCATTTACAGACGCTCCCTGACCAGTCTCGATTTCTCCTTTATTTACAGATGCTCCCTGACCAGTCACCATTTCTCCTTTCATTAGGCGCTCCCTGACCAGTCACCATTTCTCCTTCATTTACAGACGCTCCCTGACCAGTTTCCATTCTCCTTTCATTACAGACGCTCCCTGACCAGTCTCCATTTCTCCTCCATTTACAGAAGCTCCCTGACCAGTCACCATTTCTCCTTCATTTACAGACGCTCCCGGACCAGTCTCCATTTCTCCTTCATTTACAGACGTTCCCTGTTCAGTCACAATTTCTGCTTCATTTACAGACACTCCCTGACCAGTTTCCATTTCTCCTTTCATTAGACGCTCCCTGATCAGTCACCATTTCTGCACCATTTACAGACGCTCCCTGACCAGTCACCATTTCACCCCCATTTATAGATGCTCCCTGACCAATCACCATTTCTCCTACATTTACAGGCACTCCCTCACCAGTCACCATTCCTCCTCCATTTACAGACGCTCCCTGACCAGTCACCATTTCTCCGCCATTTACAGACACTCCCTGACCAGTCTCCATTTCGCCTTCATTTATAGACGCTCCCTGACCAGTCTCCATTTCACCCCCATTTAGAGACGCTCCCTGACCAGTCACCATTTCTCCTCCATTTACAGATGCTCCCTGACCAGTCTCCATTTCTCCTCCATTTACAGACGCTCCCTGACCAGTCTCCATTTCTCCTACATTTACAGACGCTCCCTAACCAGTCACCATTTCTCCTCCATTTACAGACGCTCCCTGACCAGTCACCATTTCTCCTCCATTTACAGACGCTCCCTGACCAGTCTCCATTTCTCCTCCATTTACAGACGCTCCCTGACCAGTCACCATTTCTCCTTCATTTACAGATGCTCCCTGACCAGTCACCATTTCTCCTCCATATCAGATGCTCCCTGACCAGTAACCATTTCTCCTCCATTTACAGATGCTCCCTGACCTGTCTCCATTTCTCCTCAATTTAGAGACGCTCCCTGACCAGTCACCATTTCTCCTTCATTTACAGACGCTCCCTGACCAGTCACCATTTCTCCTCCATTTACAGACGCTCCCTGACCAGTCACCATTCCTCCTCCATTTACAGACGCTCCCTGACCAGTCACCATTTCTCCGCCATTTACAGACGCTCCCTGACCAGTCTCCATTTCGCCTTCATTTATAGACGCTCCCTGACCAGTCTCCATTTCACCCCCATTTATAGACGCTCCCTGACCAGTCACCATTTCTCCTCCATTTACAGATGCTCCCTGACCAGTCTCCATTTCTCCTTCATTTACAGACGGTGCCTGACCAGTCACCATTTCTCCTACATTTACAGACGCTCCCTGACCAGTCTCCATTTCTCCTCCATTTACAGACGCTCCCTGACCAGTCACCATTTCTCATCCATTTACAGACTCGCTGGGGATTTCCCAGCACTTCCTGGTTGTCCCGGAGTTTGTGTCTTAAACTGGCGGGTAGTTGTGGGGAGATGGATAATGTTAAGTGTTTTAATAATGGGGCCTGGGGCCGCACTCGGGGTGTGAGCAGCCCGCGTCCCCCCGGGGTTCATGAACCCGCTCCCTCAGCTCGGGGTGTGAGCGGCCCGCGTCCCCCCGGGGTTCATGAACCCGCTCCCCGAGCTCGGGGTCTGAGCGTCCCGCGTCCCCCCGGGGTTCATGAACACGCTCCCCGAGCTCGGGGTGTGAGCGGGCCGCGTCCCCCCGGGGTTCATGAACCCGCTCCCTGAGCTCGGGGTGTGAGCGGCCCGCGTCCCCCCGGGGTTCATGAACCCGCCCCCTGAGTTCGGGGTGTGAGCGGCCCGCGTCCCCCCGGGGTTCATGAACCCGCTCCCTGAGCTCGGGGTGTGAGCGGCCCGCGTCCCCCCGGGGTTCATGAACCCGCTCCCTGAGCTCGGGGTGTGAGCGGCCCGCGTCCCCCCGGGGTTCATGAACCCGCTCCCTGAGCTCGGGGTGTGAGCGGGCCGCGTCCCCCCGGGGTTCAGGAACCCGCTCCCTGAGCTCGGGGTGTGAGCGTCCCGCGTCCCCCCGGGGTTCATGAACCCACCCCCTGAGCTCGGGGTGTGAGCGGCCCGCCTCCCCCCGGGGTTCGTGAACCCGCTCCCTGAGCTCTCTCACCTGATGTGTCAGCGGCTGCTGTCAAGGTCCGCGCATTCTCAGCTCACACTGCCCGGGTGATTGACGGGATCTCCGGACCAATAGGAAGAGCGGGGCGGGTCCTCCAACCAATCGGAGTGTGTGAGGGGCGGGGCCTGACCTTCAAACCTGAACAACCGTAGATGAGCTGAGCATGTGAATACCTTGGCAGTCTGTAAATGGAGAAATGGAGACTGGTCAGGGAGCGTCTGTAAATGGAGGAGAAATGGTGATTGATCAGGGAGAGTCTGTAAATGGAGTAGAAATGGTGACTGGTCAGGGAGCGTCTGTAAATGGAGGAAAAATGGAGACTGGTCAGGGAGCGCCTGCAAATGGAGGAGAAATGGATACTGGTCAGGGAGCGTCTGTAAATGGAGAAGTGGTGATTCATCAGGGAGCGTGTGTAAATGGAGAAGAAATGGTGATAGGTCAAGGGTCGTCTGAAAATAAAGGAGAAATTATTCATTATTTTGGGGCTTGGTTTGTGTGAATAAATATATCACTAATTTCAATTAGACTCTTTTCCGTGCTCCAGCTCCTGTAAATACTGGCTGGAAAGGGGCCGGACTCTCAGGAGGCTCCACACCGCTGGCTGCTCGTGTGTCCGTGATCTCCCATCAGATTAATGTGCGTCTGTTGTGTGTGTGTTTAACAAAGTGTCTAAAGCAATTCGAAAGGTGGGGAACCAATGAGTGTAGAACTGAATCCATTCAGATTCAGCACATTCAGGGGAGGAGAGAGAGGGGAACGAGTTAGTGTAGAACTGAGCCCAGCCAGAGTCAGCACCTTCAGGGGAGGAGAGGGAGGGGAACCAGTGAGTGTAGAACTGAGCCCAGCCAGAGTCAGCACCTTCAGGGGAGGAGAGGGAGGGGAACCAGTGAGTGTAGAACTGAGCCCAGCCAGAGTCAGCACCTTCAGGGGAGGAGAGGGAGGGGAACCAGTGAGTGTAGAACTGAGCCCAGCCAGAGTCAGCACCTTCAGGGGAGGAGAGGGAGGGGAACCAGTGAGTGTAGAACTGAGCCCAGCCAGAGTCAGCACCTTCAGGGGAGGAGAGGGAGGGGAACCAATGAGTGTAGAACTGAACTCAGCCAGAGTCAGCACCTTCAAAGGAGGAAGAAAACTGGAAGCTGAGGAAAAAATTTGGAGATGGTGCGATGGGCTTTGATTTTAGCACAGGGAGGAGGGAGCGTGTGTGGGACGGGGATTTATAGCTTTCGGGGAACAAGAGAGGAAAGAATGTTCCATAGAAGCTAGAATTGTCTGTTCTGAATTTCTATCCTGTACTTACAGTGATGAATTTTGTAAACTCCTTTTACAGGGTTTTAGAAGGGGAGGATTTACAGATGGGAAACTCAAACCAAACATCATGTCAAGATCTGAGAGAGTCACTCCATTCATCAGGACCTGAATATCATCGGCCTTTGAATGTGAAAGGAGAAATGTTTCTCTGCTCTGCCTGAGGGGAAAGATTTCAAACGTCAGTGTGACTGGAAAAGCACCAAGACACCCACACCCGAGTGAGAGTGTTCCAGTGCACTGACTGTGGGAAGAGCTTTAACCAGTTACACAGCCTGAAAAAACATCGCCCCATTCACAGCGGGGAGAAACCGTACACGTATTCAGTGTGTGGCTGCGGCTTCAACTGATCATCCAACCTGGAGAGACACAAGGACACCCGCACCACGGAGAAACCGTGGAAATGTGGGGACTGTGGGAAGGGATTCAATTACCCAGCTGAGCTGGAAAATCATCGGCGCACTCACACCGGGGAGAGGCCGTTCACCTGCTCCGTGTGTGGGAAGGGATTCACTAACTCCTCCAGCCTCACTGCACACCAACTTTTTCACTCTAATAAGAGACCATTTGAATGTGCTGACTGTGAGCAGAGCTTTAAAAGCAGAAAGTATCTGGTGCAACACCAATGCACTCACACTGGGGAAAGGCAGTTCCCCTGCTCCGTGTGTGGGAAGGGATTCGCTCAGTCATCCACACTCGCTTTCTCCTTCATTTACAGACGCTCCCTGACCAGTCTCCATTTCTCCTTCATTTACAGACATTCTCTGACCAGTCACCATTTATCCTCCATTTACAGATGCTCCCTGACCAGTCACAATTTCTGCTCCATTTACAGACGCTCCCTGACTAGTCACCATTTCTCCTTCATTTACAGACGCTCCCTGACCTGTCTCCATTTCTCCCCCATTTACAGACGCTCCCTGACCAGTCTCGATTTCTCCTTTATTTACAGATGCTCCCTGACCAGTCACCATTTCTCCTTTCATTAGGCGCTCCCTGACCAGTCACCATTTCTCCTTCATTTACAGACGCTCCCTGACCAGTTTCCATTCTCCTTTCATTACAGACGCTCCCTGACCAGTCTCCATTTCTCCTCCATTTACAGAAGCTCCCTGACCAGTCACCATTTCTCCTTCATTTACAGACGCTCCCGGACCAGTCTCCATTTCTCCTTCATTTACAGACGTTCCCTGTTCAGTCACAATTTCTGCTTCATTTACAGACACTCCCTGACCAGTTTCCATTTCTCCTTTCATTAGACGCTCCCTGATCAGTCACCATTTCTGCACCATTTACAGACGCTCCCTGACCAGTCACCATTTCACCCCCATTTATAGATGCTCCCTGACCAATCACCATTTCTCCTACATTTACAGGCACTCCCTCACCAGTCACCATTCCTCCTCCATTTACAGACGCTCCCTGACCAGTCACCATTTCTCCGCCATTTACAGACACTCCCTGACCAGTCTCCATTTCGCCTTCATTTATAGACGCTCCCTGACCAGTCTCCATTTCACCCCCATTTAGAGACGCTCCCTGACCAGTCACCATTTCTCCTCCATTTACAGATGCTCCCTGACCAGTCTCCATTTCTCCTCCATTTACAGACGCTCCCTGACCAGTCTCCATTTCTCCTACATTTACAGACGCTCCCTAACCAGTCACCATTTCTCCTCCATTTACAGACGCTCCCTGACCAGTCACCATTTCTCCTCCATTTACAGACGCTCCCTGACGTCTCCATTTCTCCTCCATTTACAGATGCTCCCTGACCAGTCACCATTTCTCCTTCATTTACAGATGCTCCCTGACCAGTCACCATTTCTCCTCCATATCAGATGCTCCCTGACCAGTAACCATTTCTCCTCCATTTACAGATGCTCCCTGACCTGTCTCCATTTCTCCTCAATTTAGAGACGCTCCCTGACCAGTCACCATTTCTCCTTCATTTACAGACGCTCCCTGACCAGTCACCATTTCTCCTCCATTTACAGACGCTCCCTGACCAGTCACCATTCCTCCTCCATTTACAGACGCTCCCTGACCAGTCACCATTTCTCCGCCATTTACAGACGCTCCCTGACCAGTCTCCATTTCGCCTTCATTTATAGACGCTCCCTGACCAGTCTCCATTTCACCCCCATTTATAGACGCTCCCTGACCAGTCACCATTTCTCCTCCATTTACAGATGCTCCCTGACCAGTCTCCATTTCTCCTTCATTTACAGACGCTGCCTGACCAGTCACCATTTCTCCTACATTTACAGACGCTCCCTGACCAGTCTCCATTTCTCCTCCATTTACAGACGCTCCCTGACCAGTCACCATTTCTCATCCATTTACAGACTCGCTGGGGATTTCCCAGCACTTCCTGGTTGTCCCGGAGTTTGTGTCTTAAACTGGCGGGTAGTTGTGGGGAGATGGATAATGTTAAGTGTTTTAATAATGGGGCCTGGGGCCGCACTCGGGGTGTGAGCAGCCCGCGTCCCCCCGGGGTTCATGAACCCGCTCCCCGAGCTCGGGGTCTGAGCGTCCCGCGTCCCCCCGGGGTTCATGAACTCGCTCCCTGAGCTCGGGGTGTGAGCGGCCGCGTCCCCCCGGGGTTCATGAACCCGCTCCCTGAGCTCGGGGTGTGAGCGTCCCGCGTCCCCCCGGGGTTCATGAACCCGCTCCCTGAGCTCGGGGTGTGAGCGGCCCGCGTCCCCCCGGGGTTCATGAACCCGCTCCCTGAGCTCGGGGTGTGAGCGGCCCGCGTCCCCCCGGGGTTCATGAACCCGCTCCCTGAGCTCGGGGTGTGAGCGGCCCGCGTCCCCCCGGGGTTCATGAACCCGCTCCCTGAGCTCGGGGTGTGAGCGGGCCGCGTCCCCCCGGGGTTCAGGAACCCGCTCCCTGAGCTCGGGGTGTGAGCGTCCCGCGTCCCCCCGGGGTTCAGGAACCCGCTCCCTGAGCTCGGGGTGTGAGCGGCCCGCGTCCCCCCGGGGTTCATGAACCCACCCCCTGAGCTCGGGGTGTGAGCGGCCCGCCTCCCCCCGGGGTTTGTGTCAGCGACTGCTGTCAAGGTCCGCGCATTCTCAGCTCACACTGTTCGGGTGATTGACGGGATCTCCGGACCAATAGGAAGAGCGGGGCGGGTCCTCCAACCAATCGGAGTGTGTGAGGGGCGGGGCCTGACCTTCAAACCTGAACAACCGTAGGTGAGCTGAGCATGTGAATACCTTGGCAGTCTGTAAATGGAGAAATGGAGACTGGTCAGGGAGCGTCTGTAAATGGAGGAGAAATGGTGATTGATCAGGGAGAGTCTGTAAATGGAGTAGAAATGGTGACTGGTCAGGGAGCGTCTGTAAATGGAGGAGAAATGGAGACTGGTCAGGGAGCGCCTGCAAATGGAGGAGAAATGGATACTGGTCAGGGAGCGTCTGTAAATGGAGAAGTGGTGATTCATCAGGGAGCGTGTGTAAATGGAGAAGAAATGGTGATAGGTCAAGGGTCGTCTGAAAATAAAGGAGAAATTATTCATTATTTTGGGGCTTGGTTTGTGTGAATAAATATATCACTAATTTCAATTAGACTCTTTTCCGTGCTCCAGCTCCTGTAAATACTGGCTGGAAAGGGGCCGGACTCTCAGGAGGCTCCACACCGCTGGCTGCTCGTGTGTCCGTGATCTCCCATCAGATTAATGTGCGTCTGTTGTGTGTGTGTTTAACAAAGTGTCTAAAGCAATTCGAAAGGTGGGGAACCAATGAGTGTAGAACTGAATCCATTCAGATTCAGCACATTCAGGGGAGGAGAGAGAGGGGAACGAGTTAGTGTAGAACTGAGCCCAGCCAGAGTCAGCACCTTCAGGGGAGGAGAGGGAGGGGAACCAGTGAGTGTAGAACTGAGCCCAGCCAGAGTCAGCACCTTCAGGGGAGGAGAGGGAGGGGAACCAGTGAGTGTAGAACTGAGCCCAGCCAGAGTCAGCACCTTCAGGGGAGGAGAGGGAGGGGAACCAGTGAGTGTAGAACTGAGCCCAGCCAGAGTCAGCACCTTCAGGGGAGGAGAGGGAGGGGAACCAGTGAGTGTAGAACTGAGCCCAGCCAGAGTCAGCACCTTCAGGGGAGGAGAGGGAGGGGAACCAATGAGTGTAGAACTGAACTCAGCCAGAGTCAGCACCTTCAAAGGAGGAAGAAAACTGGAAGCTGAGGAAAAAATTTGGAGATGGTGCGATGGGCTTTGATTTTAGCACAGGGAGGAGGGAGCGTGTGTGGGACGGGGATTTATAGCTTTCGGGGAACAAGAGAGGAAAGAATGTTCCATAGAAGCTAGAATTGTCTGTTCTGAATTTCTATCCTGTACTTACAGTGATGAATTTTGTAAACTCCTTTTACAGGGTTTTAGAAGGGGAGGATTTACAGATGGGAAACTCAAACCAAACATCATGTCAAGATCTGAGAGAGTCACTCCATTCATCAGGACCTGAATATCATCGGCCTTTGAATGTGAAAGGAGAAATGTTTCTCTGCTCTGCCTGAGGGGAAAGATTTCAAACGTCAGTGTGACTGGAAAAGCACCAAGACACCCACACCCGAGTGAGAGTGTTCCAGTGCACTGACTGTGGGAAGAGCTTTAACCAGTTACACAGCCTGAAAAAACATCGCCCCATTCACAGCGGGGAGAAACCGTACACGTATTCAGTGTGTGGCTGCGGCTTCAACTGATCATCCAACCTGGAGAGACACAAGGACACCCGCACCATGGAGAAACCGTGGAAATGTGGGGACTGTGGGAAGGGATTCAATTACCCAGCTGAGCTGGAAAATCATCGGCGCACTCACACCGGGGAGAGGCCGTTCACCTGCTCCGTGTGTGGGAAGGGATTCACTAACTCCTCCAGCCTCACTGCACACCAACTTTTTCACTCTAATAAGAGACCATTTGAATGTGCTGACTGTGAGCAGAGCTTTAAAAGCAGAAAGTATCTGGTGCAACACCAATGCACTCACACTGAGGAGAGGCAGTTCCCCTGCTCCGTGTGTGGGAAGGGATTCGCTCAGTCATCCACACTCGCTTTCTCCTTCATTTACAGACGCTCCCTGACCAGTCTCCATTTCTCCTTCATTGACAGACATTCTCTGACCAGTCACCATTTATCCTCCATTTACAGATGCTCCCTGACCAGTCACAATTTCTGCTCCATTTACAGACGCTCCCTGACTAGTCACCATTTCTCCTTCATTTACAGACGCTCCCTGACCTGTCTCCATTTCTCCCCCATTTACAGACGCTCCCTGACCAGTCTCGATTTCTCCTTTATTTACAGATGCTCCCTGACCAGTCACCATTTCTCCTTTCATTAGGCGCTCCCTGACCAGTCACCATTTCTCCTTCATTTACAGACGCTCCCTGACCAGTTTCCATTCTCCTTTCATTACAGACGCTCCCTGACCAGTCTCCATTTCTCCTCCATTTACAGAAGCTCCCTGACCAGTCACCATTTCTCCTTCATTTACAGACGCTCCCGGACCAGTCTCCATTTCTCCTTCATTTACAGACGTTCCCTGTTCAGTCACAATTTCTGCTTCATTTACAGACACTCCCTGACCAGTTTCCATTTCTCCTTTCATTAGACGCTCCCTGATCAGTCACCATTTCTGCACCATTTACAGACGCTCCCTGACCAGTCACCATTTCACCCCCATTTATAGATGCTCCCTGACCAATCACCATTTCTCCTACATTTACAGGCACTCCCTCACCAGTCACCATTCCTCCTCCATTTACAGACGCTCCCTGACCAGTCACCATTTCTCCGCCATTTACAGACACTCCCTGACCAGTCTCCATTTCGCCTTCATTTATAGACGCTCCCTGACCAGTCTCCATTTCACCCCCATTTATAGACGCTCCCTGACCAGTCACCATTTCTCCTCCATTTACAGATGCTCCCTGACCAGTCTCCATTTCTCCTCCATTTACAGACGCTCCCTGACCAGTCTCCATTTCTCCTCCATTTACAGACGCTCCCTGACCAGTCACCATTTCTCCTCCATTTACAGACGCTCCCTGACCAGTCACCATTTCTCCTCCATTTACAGACGCTCCCTGACCAGTCTCCATTTCTCCTCCATTTACAGACGCTCCCTGACCAGTCACCATTTCTCCTTCATTTACAGATGCTCCCTGACCAGTCACCATTTCTCCTTCATTTACAGATGCTCCCTGACCAGTCTCCATTTCTCCTCCATTTACAGACGCTCCCTGACCAGTAACCATTTCTCCTCCATTTACAGATGCTCCCTGACCTGTCTCCATTTCTCCTCAATTTAGAGACGCTCCCTGACCAGTCACCATTTCTCCTTCATTTACAGACGCTCCCTGACCAGTCACCATTTCTCCTCCATTTACAGACGCTCCCTGACCAGTCACCATTCCTCCTCCATTTACAGACGCTCCCTGACCAGTCACCATTTCACCTCCATTTACAGATGCTCCCTGACCTGTCTCCATTTCTCCTCAATTTAGAGACGCTCCCTGACCAGTCACCATTTCTCCTCCATTTACAGACGCTCCCTGACCCACTTCCTGTCTGTCCCGGAGTTTGGCGCTTTGTTGAGATTCGGGCCGGAGTGAAACGGGAACCCGCGGGTGGGGGCGGATAATGTTCACTGCTCTTATAATCGGGCCTGGGGCCGCACTCGGGGTGTGAGCGGCCCGCATCCCCCCGGGGTTCATCAACCCGCCTCCCTCTGACATGGTGCAGCCTCGCACCCGCGCATGCTCAGCTCACCTCCAGTTGTTCAGGTTTAAAGGCCAAGCCCCGCCCTTTCCACACTTCGATTGGTTGGAAGACCCGCCGCCCGCTCGCCTTCCATTCCCGTCCCGCTCTTCCTATTGGTCCGAGCTCCCGTCAATCACCCGGGCAGAGTGAGCTGAGCATGTGCGGGAGTGACCGGACAGGGGAAACCACAACTGGATCGATACAGCAGAGCCGCCCACGGGCCCATTACCATCTCATCTGGCTTCGCATACCTTTTATTGTCTCTTTTGCTTCTTTTGTTCGATCGCAGCTTTGCCTTCGATCTTTTTATTTTCTTTGCAGTTTTGAAGAAGGGTTTCAACCCGAAACGTCAACTCAAATTTCTCTCCACGGATGTTGCCTGACCTGCTGAGTTTTTCCAGCATTCTCTGTTGTTATTTTGGATTTCCAGCATCTGCAGTATTTTGCTATCGTACTCGCCAATCCAGAGCCGGCTTGTATCAGGGCGGGCGCTGGGTGCGGAAGTCGCTCCCTGGCCACCTGTGTAGGTCTTTTTGTTGCTTCAGTTTGAGCTGGAGTGGAGATGGAGGAGAAGCTGCTGGGTTTAACCCCCAGTACTTCTGAGCCCAGGAGGGCCCAACAATTTCCAATGTGGGACTGTCAAGGGAGGTGGATTCTGGTGGAGATTAGGTTGTTAAACAGACACTGTCCCTACAATGTAAAAGACTATTGTTTTAGGAACAAGTATTTCTGTAAAGGCTTTTAATCCAGTTTTTGTTCATTAATTCATGGGATGTGGGCGTCACTGGCAAGGCAGCATTTATTGCCGATCCCTAATTGCCCTTGAGGAGGTGGTGGTGAGTCACTTTCTTGAACCACAGAGGGCAGTTCAGAGTCAACCGAATTGCTGTGGGTCTGGAGTCACATATAGGCCAGACTGGCTAAGGACAGCAGATTTCCTCCCCTAAAGGACATTAATGAACCAGATGGGTTTCTACGACAACCCAATAGCTTCATGGTCACCATTACAGATACTAGCTTTTTATTCCAGATTTATTTAATCAACTGAATTTAAATTCTACAGCTGCCATGGTGGGATTCTGAATTCATGTCTCTGGATCATTAGTCCAGGCCTGTGGATTACTAGTCCAGCGACATTACCACTATGCTACTGTACCCCCATCCAGTTTACATATGCAGATTTTTAAAAATTCATTCGTGGGATGTGGGCGTCACTGGCAAGGCCAGCATATGTTGCCAGACCCCAGTTTCCCATTGAGAAGGCGATGCTGGGCCTTCTTCTTGAACCACTGCAGTCCGTGTGGTGAAGGTACTCCCACAATGCTGCCAGGTAAGGAGATCCAGGATTTTCACCCAGTGACGATGAAGGATCAGCGATAGATGTCCAAGTCTGGATGGTGTGTGACTTGGTGGGGAACTTGGAGGTGATGGTGTTCCCCGGCACCTTGTCCTTCAAGGTGGGAGAGGTCGTGGATTTAGGAGGTTCTGTCAAAGTTCTTGTCGAGTTGCAGATGTATAAAGTCCCTCTCCTTCCCCCCCTTTCGCTCCCACCTCTCTCCTCCCATATAAGCGAGAGTCTTGTTTAGGCCCATATGGGTGGCGGGTTCCCTTCCTCGAGGACATCAGTGAACCAGTTGGGATTTTATGACAATCCAGCAGCTTTCACGGTCACGTTTTCTGCTGCCGGTCCCACAAATGACCAGATTCATTGAGCTCAATTTCACAGCCTGCCTTTGTTTTTTTTGTGGGTTCTCTTCTCATGCTCTCTTTTTCCTGTTTTAAATTCATCTTGCAGGGTATGAGGAGTGGAGAATTTGTGGACAGGAAGCTCAAGCCAAACATCACATCAAGATCTGACAAAGTCACTCGATTCATCAGGTCCTGAATATCATTGGTGTTTGAACATGGAAGTAAAATGCACCATTCACAGCGGGGAGAAACTGTACACATGTTCTGTGTGTGGACGAGGCTTCAGCCGATCATCTAGCCTGTCGAGACACAAGCGCAGTCACACTGGGGAGAAACCGTGGAAATGTGGGGACTGTGGGAAAGGATTCAATTACCCGTCTGAGCTGGAAACTCATCGGCGCAGGCACACCGGGGACAGGCCGTTCACCTGCTCCGTGTGTGGGAATGGATTCACTCAGTCATCTGCCCTGCTGACACACCAGCGCATTCACACCAAGGAGAAGCTGTTCACCTGCTCTGTGTGTGGGAAGGGATTCACTCATTTCTCTGCCCTGCTGAGACACCAATGGGTTCACACTGATGAGAGAGACTTTAAATGCTCCAACTGCGAGAAGAACTTTAAACGCCCTGAGGCACTGATGGAGCACCAGTACATTCACACCGGTTACACACTGTTCAGCTGCTCTCACTGCGGGAAGAGGTTCGGGCGATCGCGTGACCTGCTGACACACCAGCGAGTTCACACTGGGGAGAGGCCATTCACCTGCCCCGAATGTGGGAAGGGATTCACTCAGTCATCAAATCTGCTGAAGCACCGGCGAGTTCACACTGACGAGAGACCTTTTAAATGCCTGGACTGCGGGAAGAGCTACAAAAGTTCTGGGGAACTGATGTGCCATCAACGTGTTCACACTGATGAGAGACCGTTCAGGTGCTCTCACTGTGGGACTGGATTCAGGCTGTCATCTGAACTCACTGTCCACCAGCGAGTTCACACTGGGGAGAGGCTGTTCACCTGCTCCGTGTGTGGGAAGGGATTCACTCAGTCATCAGGCCTTGTGACACACCAGCGATTTCACACTGGGGAGAGGCCATTCACCTGCTCCGTCTGTGGGAAGGGATTCATTCAGTCACCACATCTACTGGCTCACCAACTTGTTCACACCAATAAGAGACCTTTTAAATGTTCTGACTGTGGGAAGAGCTTTAAAAGCGCAAAAGATCTGCTGACACACCAATGCACTCACACTGGGGAGAGGCCGTTCACCTGCTCTGTGTGTGGGAAGGGATTTAATCGATCATCCAGCCTACTGACACACCAGCAAGTTCACATGTGACTGCAACGGTTGGATTCTGCTGTTGTTAAACACTTCCAGAACTGAAACATGTTCATTCTGACAGTTTGTGTTTGTTTCTGCTGATGTCAATAAACCCTGTAATATTCTGGACAAATCAGCTTTGCTTTAAACACATTGTTGTAGTTTTTCATCTTTCCCATCTGGGTGTTTAGCATCACCTGGCTGGAGCTCAGAAAGGACAATCTGGGGGAGGATCGTACGGCGGGAACAGAACTTCAGCCTGGACACAGTCCTTCAGGGCCACACTGAGAGGGGCAAACAGCACTTTGTTCTTTCTCGTCTCTTCACTGACAGCAAAGTCGCTGTGTGTTAATCTTAAGGCCTGTAAGAAATGTGTCCCAGCCGCTCTCTTCCATGGTTCAGAGCTCCTAGGCATGGAACAGAAGGCTCCTTTACAACTGTGTTTAGAGTCAGGAAGAACAACGGTGAATGCTGGAAACATGCAGTCAAATCGGAGATTGGTGTCAAACTGCGATCTGTTCCTGACTGAAAGTGAAACAGCAGGTTTAAGTTTCCAGTCAAAAAATGACTGTGGTAATTATTCTATGACAATTTAACGTGTTTGTCTGACAGTCCTGACTCTTAATAAATCTGTTTAATATAAATTGGTTAAAGTCTGCATTAAAATAACAACTGTAAGAAGCCACACAACACCAGGTTATAGTCCAACAGCTTTATTTGAAATCACAAGCTTTCGGAGCGCTGCTCCTTCTTCAGGTGAAGTGGAGAAATGCATAAAGACACAGCTTATATAGTCAGAGAATCATGTCAGATGTTTACAGGTAACCTTTCCAACTGCCATTTATCACACCTCGGCAGAGAGATAATCACAGCAGTCAAAGGTGTGAATGGTGTCCAAACAGGTCAGTCAGGGAAACATTACATCAAAGAACAATGAGGTGGGGTCACAAGGGGTCAAATATTGCAGATGCTGGGGTCTGTATGAAAAACAAAAAAACAGACAAAAAACATTTTTTTTTTTTTTTTTTTTTTTTTGGCTGGAAATCACAGCAGGTCCGGCCGCATCTGTGTAGAGAGAACAAGCCAATGTCGGCTCGAGTCTGGATGACCCTGCATCAGGTGGGGTTACATGTAGCGTGACATGAACCCAAGATCTCGGTTAAGGCCGTCCTCATGGGTGCGGAACTTGGCTATCAGTTTCTGCTCGACGATTTTGCGTTGTCATGTGTCTCGAAGGCCACCTTGGAGAATGCTTACCCGAAGATCGGAGGCTGAATGTCCTTGACTGCTGAAGTGTTCCCCGACTGGGAGGGAACACTCCTGCCTGGTGATTGTTGCGCGGTGTCCGTTCATCCGTTGTCGCAGTGTCTGCATGGTCTCGCCGATGTACCATGCTCCGGGGCATCCTTTCCTGCAACGTATGAGGTAGACAACGTTGGCTGAGTCACATGAGTATGTACCATGTACCTGGTGGGTGGTGTCCTCACGTGTGATGATGGTATCTGTGTTGATGATCTGGCATGTCTTGCAGAGGTTGCTGTGGCAGGGTTGTGTGGTGTCGTGGTCGCTGTTCTCCTGAAAGCTGGGTAATTTGCTGCGAACGATGGTCTGTTTGAGGTTAGGCGGCTGTTTGAAAGCGAGTAGTGGAGGCGTGGGAATGGCCTTAGCGAGGTGTTCGTCGTCATCGATGACATGTTGAAGGCTGCGAAGAACATGGCGTAGTTTCTCCGCTCCGGGGAAGTACTGGACGACGAAGGGTACTCTGTTGGTTGTGTCCCGTGTTTGTCTTCTGAGGAGGTCTATGCGATTTTTCGCTGTGGCCCGTCGGAACTGTCGATCGACGAGTCGAGCATCATATCCCGTTCTTACAAGGGCGTCTTTCAGTGTCTGTAGGTGTCCATCGCGTTCCTCCTCATCTGAGCAGATCCTGTGTATTAAAATAGCAGACAGAGGAGTTCACAGGAGCCTGTTAACTGCTGGTACAATTATACAACAGACATTTGATCTCCAGATAAAGAAGGACCTGCAGCGTGTTTCCAGGAATTCCCTGTTTTATTGATGTGTGTGTGTGTTAGACACCAGGATAACTAAAAATACACGACCCGGAACAGCCACGCTGGTGTGATCCCGACAGTTACTCTGGGATCACTCCCGCTGTGGAACTCCACCACTGACCCTGCTGAAGGTTGTAGGCTCAGGGAGTGGGGCCTCCAGGAGTGGACGGTAAGAAAGCTGGGTTTCGGTATCCTGACAAATATATGGCAAGAACCAGAGGAATCCTTACTGAGGAACTGTCTGGGATTTTACCGGCCAGCGTCGGTCTAGGGGTGAATGATGCCTGACTCCCCGACCTGTCTTACATTGAACCCAGTTTGTAACAAGATGAATTCAGTTTATAGGAGAATAGGGACAAATATCACCCACAATTGAGGGAGTCAAAAGCAGCCATTAGAGAAGTTAAGAGGTATTTGGAAAAGAAGATGCTGCACAATTATGGTAATAATAGTAAAAGCTTATCCAGTGTCGTCAGAAGACATAGTTACACAGAGTTACATAGAATTACAGAGTCTACAGCACAGGAACAGGCCATTCGGCCCAACTGGTCAATGCCGGTGTTTCTGCTCCACATGAGTCTCCTCCCACCACTCTTCATCTAACCCTATTAGCATATCCTTCTATTCCTTTCTCCCTCATGTGCTTATCTACCTTCCCCACGAATGTATCTGTGCTGTTTGCCTCAACTACTCCTTGTGGTAGCACGTTCCACATTCTTACCTCTCTTTGGGTAAAGAAGTTTCTCCTGAATTCCCCATTGGATTTATTAGAGACTGTGTTATATTTATGACCTGTAGTTTTAGACTCCCCCACAAGTGGAAACATTTTCTCCAGGTCCACCCTCTATAACCTTTTCACAATCTTAAAGACCTCGATCAGGTCACCCATCGGCCTTCTCTTTATTCTAGAGAAAAGAGCCCCAGCCTGTTCAGCCTTTCCTGATAAGTATATCCTCTCAGTTCTAGGATCATCCTTGCAAAGCCTTTTTCCACCTTCTCCAGTGTCTCTATATCCTTTTTATAATATGGAGACCAGAACTGTTCACTGTACGCCAAGTGTGGTCTAACCAATGTTCTATACAAGTTTAACATAACTTTGCTGCTTTTCAATTTTATCCCTCTAGAAATGAGCCCCAGTCCATTGTTTGCTCCTGTTATGGCCTCATTAGCCTGTGTCGCTACTTTTAGTGATTTGTGTATCTGGACCCTGAGATCCCTTTGCTCCTCTTATCTCCTCTTAGACTCTTATTTTCTAAGTAGTATGTGGCCTTCTTATTCTACTTACCAAAATGCACCACCTATCTTAAAATTAATTTGCTAATTACCCTCCCATTCTGCAAGTTTATTGTCTTCTTGCATGTTGTCAGTCTTCCTCAGTATTAACTCTTCCTCCCAATTTGGTGTCATGGACAAATTTTGAAATTATTCTTCTGATTCCCGAGTCCAAATCATTTCTGTCAATGGTGAATAACAGTGGTCCCAGCATCGATCCCTGTGGAGCACCACTTCCCACCTTTTGCTTGTCTGAGTAGCTACTCCCAACTCCTACTCTCTGTTTTCTGTTTTGTAACCAGCTTGCTATCCATAACAGTTTATAAGATCGACAAGATGACCCAGGTCAGGCCGTGTGGAGTGAAGGGCCAGGCAGCAGAATGGATGGAAAGCTGGCTACAAAACAGAAATCAGAGGGTTGGAGTTAAGGGAAGTTTGTTGCCATCTTTCCATCCATTCTGTTACCTGGCCCTTGACTCCACACGGCCTGACCATGGTCATCTTGTAGACCGTACATACTGCAGACACAGTGCACCAGTGGTGGAGGGGGTGGATATTGAGTCCTGTGGCAGGGGCGCTGATGAAGTGGATTTCTCTGTCTGTGAGTTTTGAGGCATCGCTAGTGGCGTTTTTCACCACTTTCCACCTTTAAAAACAACCTTGCTGCCAGTTTATTAAAGCCATTAACAGCCACTCGGGTGGGACACACCAATAAATGAGGCCTTGTTTCCCTCACAATGACAGGCCTGAACCCGAGTTAGAAAACATATAGCAATTAAACCAGACTGGGCGGGGCTTCAGGTGTGAGTTAGTAACGGAAAATCCTCCCGTGTGCAAAACAGCCATTTACCACAACTTGCTGTTTTCTGTCCTTAAGCCAATTCCTTATCCAAGCTGCCACTGACCCACCTATTCCATGAGCCTCAATTTTGTTAACCAGCCTTCTATGTGGTACTTTGTCAAATGCCTTCCAAAAATCCAGGTAGACAACATCCTTCTTCTTAGGCAGTCCATCGGAACTGAGGATGACTTGCTTCCACATTAAAAATGAGTTCTCAGGTGACTGATGAGTCCAATGCGGGACCTACAGTCTCTGTCACAGGTGGGGCAGACGGCGGTTGAAGGGGCGGGTGGGTGGGGTGCTTGGGTTGACGTGCGCTCCTTGCGCTTGGCTTCCGCTTGCTCCTGGCGAAGAGACTCGAAGTGTTCGGCACCTTCCCGGATGCTTCTCCTCCGCTTTGTGCAGTCTTGGGCCAGGATTCCCAAGTGTCGGTGGGGATGTAACACCTTTTCAAGGAGGCAACAAGACAACAAAAAGAGACAACATCCATTGCATTCCCTTCATCAATCGTCTCTGTTACTTCATCAAAAAATTTAATTAGATTAGTCAAACACGATCTTCCTTTTACAAACCCATGTTGGCTTTCCTTAATTAGCTTAAACCTCTCCAAGTGCCCGTTAACTTTTTCATTGATTATTGTTTCTAAAACTCTACCCACCACTGATGCTAAACTGACCGGTCTGTAGTTACTAGGATTGTACTCACACCCTTTCTTGAACAATGGTGTCACATTTGCCACTTTCCAATCCTAGGCACCTACCCCACATCTAGGGAAGGTTGGAAAATTATGGCCAGCACTTCCACTATCTCCTCTCCCAATTCCCTTAGCAACCTGGGATGCAAGCCATTTAGACCAGGTGACTTGTCCACTCTAAGCATACCCAGCCTTTCTAGCACATCCTGTCTATCAATTTTCACCCCTTCCATTCCTTCTACCATTTCCACTTCTACCGATATTTTGTCAGCATCCACCTCCTTAGTAAACACCGATACAAAGTACTCATTGAGTATTCTAGCCTTGCCCTGCATCTCTAAGCATATATCACCTTCTTTGTCTCAAATAGGCCCCACCCCGCCTCTTACTACCCGCTTACTGTTTACATGTCGGTAGAAGATTTTTGGGTTCTCTTTTATGTTAACCGCCATTCTACTCTCATATTCTCTCTTTGCCAATCTTATTTTCATCTTCACATCCCCTCTCCACTTTTTGTATTTGGTCTGAGTCTCCCTTGAAGAACTCACCTGACATGCATCATACACCCTCTTTTTTGTTTCATCATCTTCTCTATCTCCCTCATCATCCAAGGAGCCCTTGCTTTGGATCCCTCACCCTTCCTTCTTGTTGGAATGTACCTAGCCTGTAGTTGGAACATCTCCTCCTTATAGATCATCCATTGTTCCAATTACAGTTTTTCCTGTCAGTCTTTGGTTCCATTTTACCTTGGCTAGATCCTTTCACATCCCATTGGAGTTAGCCCTATTCCACTTTAGAAGTTCCACTCTAGATTGTTCCTTGCTCCACTCCATTGCTAATCTAAATCTTATGATACGATGATCACTCGTACCCAAGTGTTCTCCCACAGACACTTGCTCGACCTGGCCCACCTCATTCCCCAGCACCAGATCCAGCAATGCCTCCTTCCTAGTTGGGCCAAGAACATACCGGTGAAGGAAATTCTCCTGAACACAATTCAGAAATTCCTCCCCCTCCTTTCCCTTTACCCCAGTATTATCCCAATCCCAATATCACCACTCTATAGCTCTTGCATATCTCTGCGATTTCCCTGCAGATTTGCTCCTCTACCTCCCTCTCACTATTTGGAGGCCTATACAATACCCCCAATAGCGTGATCATATTCTTTTTGCTCCTCAACTCAATTAAAGGACTCTCATCATAAATTAAGGGGAAAGATCAGACAGCGGTTCTTAAACGAACACTGCAGCCCCGACAAGTCAATCAGCTATATATCCAGAATATTAAACTCCATCCCAGTTATAGGGGTTATTAACATCAGCAGAAACAAACCCCAACTGTCACAATGAACATGGTTCAGTCCTGGATGTGATTAACAGAAGCAATAACAGCAGAATCCAACCCTTGCAGTCACTTGTGAACTCGCTGATGTTTCAGCAGGTTGCATGAGAGATCTAATCCCTTCTCACACACGGAGCAGGTGAACGGTCTCGCCCCAGTGTGAACTCGCTGGTGTGTCAGCAGGTGGGATGCCTGAGTGAATCCCTTCCCACACACAGAGCAGGTGAATGGCCTCTCCCTAGTGTGAACTCGCTGGTGTGTCAGAAGCTCGGAAGAATGAGCGAATCCCTTCTCACACACGGAGCAGGTGAAAGACCTCTCTCCGGTGTGAACTTGCTGGTGTGTCAGCAAGTGGGAGGACCGACTGAATCCCTCCCCGCACACAGTGCAAGTGAACGGCCTCTCCCCAGTGTGAACTCGCTGGTGTAGAATGAGGTTGGATGACTGCTTGAATATCTTCCCACAGTGAGTGCAGCTGAATGGTCTCTCATCATTGTGAACTCGCTGATGTGTTTGGAGAATGGATGAGCGAGTGAATCCCTTCCCACATACGGAGCAAGTGAACGGCCTCTCCCCAGTGTGACTGCGTTGATGAATTTTCAGTTGGGAAGGGTAATTGAATCGCTTACCACAGTCCCCACATTTCCACAGTTTCTCCGTGGTGCGGGTGTCCTTGTGTCTATCCATTTTGGATGATCAGTTGAAGCTTCGTCCACACACAGAACACATGTACGGTTTCTCCCCACTGTGAATGGTGCGACGTTTTTTCAGGCGTGTAACTGGTTAAAGCTCTTTCCACAGTCAGTGCACTGGAACACTCTCACTCGGGTGTGTGTGTCTCGGTGCTTTTCCAGTCACACTGATGTTTGAAATCCCTGTGGAACACCACTTCTCACCTTAAGCCAGTCTGAGTAGCTACTCCCAACCCCTACTCTCTGTTTCCTGTTTTGTAACCAGCTTGCGATCCATAAACAGTATGTAAGATCGACAAGATGGCCAAGGTCAGGCCGTGTGGAGTGAAGGGCCCGGCAGCAGAATGGATGGAAAGCTGGCTACAAAACAGAAATCAGAGGGTTGGAGTTAAGGGAAGTTTGTTGCGATCTTTCCATCCATTCTGCTGCCTGACCTTTGACTCCACACGGCCTGACCGTGGTCATCTTGTAGACCGTACATACTGCAGACACAGTGCACCAGTGGTGGAGGGGGTGGATATTGAGTCCTGTGGCAGGGGCGCTGATGAAGTGGATTTCTCAGTCCGTGAGTTTTGAGGCATCACTAGTGGCGTTTTTCACCTCTTTCCACCTTTAAAACAACCTTGCTGCCAGTTTATTAAAGCCATTAACAGCCGCTCGGGTGGAACACACCAATGAATGAGGCCTTGTTTCCCTCACAATGACAGGCCTGAACCCGAGTTAGAAAACATTTAGTAATTAAACCAGACTGGGCGGGGCCTGAGGTGCGAGTTAGTAACGGAAGATTGGTGGCCAGTGTACTTCACACCAGGGCTGAGGACCCGGGGACTCGGGTTTCTGTATCATTTATTTATTCATTTAGTTTATTGCCCAATCTCAATCAGACTGGCGGGTCATCTTGCTGTCTGGCGGAGGCGAGGTTCCCCAGTGGAGGGCTCTCTACGCGGGGGTCCTTCCCTGCACCATTGGGGATCTGGGGTGGAGACTGTTGCAGGGAGCTGTCATGTGCAACAACTTTTAAGCTCCTTTCTGGACCCAAAGGCCAGATGTGATGTTTGCGGCCTAGAGGAGTCCATGGGCCGTGTATATATTCAGTGTGAGAGGTTGCAGCCCCTGTATAGTTACCTGAAGGGGCTGCTCCTCAACTCTTGGTTACACTTTAGCCCCACGCTCCTAATCTTTGCCCACCCGGTGCGGAGGGGGGTGGGTAAGTCGGAGGGTCTTCTCCTGGACCTGCTCTCGGGCCTGGTGAAAACAGCAATTTGTAGGCCCAGGATGGGCGGGGCCCATGGGGGGTTTCACTCTGGCTGCCTGCCTCTCTCCCGTGGTCTTGTCCCTGCCCAGGTGGCCCTGGAGAGGGAGCAGGCGGTGTCCACCGGTTCATTTGACACCTTCCTCGACCGGTGGGCACCTCAGGTTAAAGAGACGATAATCGATCCTCACAATCACATTGTGATGTAATTATTAATTGTGTGTGTGTCACAAATACATTTCTTCTATTTTGATACAAAAGTTCTACTGGACATGTTAAACTACTAGTTATTTAATCAGGGCTGCAGCTGCTGAAAGGTTGACTGTACTGAGGTTTGTGGCCAGAGCTGGCAGACGTGTTGTTCTGAAGTCTGATGTCTCACACCTGAAGAGTCTGTTTATGTTGTGTTGTAATGACCTTTTTCTGTTGCCTGGAGTCAGAAATAGAAATCAAAGGGAGATGATGCCCCACTCTGTTAATCAACTCTTTGACACATTTCCATGCATTTCCTTTCTTAATTTACAAAGATCACAACTCCACTAGTGAACAATGGATTGCCAGTCTGCCACTTTTTAGTGAGGCTTGAAAGGATTTGCTGTGAAGCGACACCTGCCCATCTGTCTGTGTGTCACTGTGTTTGGATTGTGTTTGACAACAGTCCTAATATCTCGCCTACATCCATTACAATTTTTGAAATGTTAGATTGTACTTGGAATAAGCTGAGTTTGAATCTGACAATTCTGAAATTGGGAGCTGTTAATGATTTCTGTTTTTCACATAACTATATAGTGATGTGATCATTCAAAGCAAATTAAAAGATGGTGCTGCTATTTACTGAACACAACTGAATAATTCTACAAGGATGTTATCGCAGTCTTCCTCAGTATTAATTACATCTCCAATTTAGTGTCATCTGCAAATTTTGAAATTGTACTTCTGATTCCCGAGTCCAAATCATTCATGTAAATGGTGAACAACAGTGGTCCCAGCACCGATCCCCGTGGAACACCACTTCCCATCTTCCACCCATCTGAGTAAATACCTTTAACTCATCCCGTTACTATAACTGGACTTGTCTCCCTTCCCATGACGAGGGGATTGCTGTACCAGACGGGAGGGGGTACATTTGGGGACTCTCGATTCTCCACCAATTCCCATTCCCCTTCTTTCTGGTGGATAATGGAGGTGCCACTGTGTGTAATGTGCAAGTCAGTAAGAATTGTCCGTGAGGATTAATCAGCACTTTCTAACTGGAGATGTTAATCAGCGGAACCTTTCAGACACTGAATTATACCAAAGACTAAAATAGGATTGAAGTAAAATGTATAATTTTATTGTGAACTCAGATCTGACGAGAGTCCCTGAATTAAGCGGAAGGATCGCAGACAGCAGTTCTTAAAGGGACACTGCAGTCCCGAGAACACAATCAGCTATATATCCAGAATATTAAACTCCAGCCCAATTATAGGGGTTATTAACATCAGCAGAAACAAACCCCAACTGTCAGAATAAACATGGTTCAGTCCTGGATGTGATTAACACCAGGAAAAGCAGCAGAATCCAACCTCTGCAGTCATTTGTGAACTCGCTGGTGTCTCAGCAGGTGGGATGACCGAGTGAATCCCTTCTCACACACGGGGCAGGTGAACGGCCTCTCCCCAGTGTGAATTCGCTGGTGTGTCAGCAGGTTGGATGAATGAGTGAATCCCTTTCCACACACGGAGCAGGTGAACGGCCTCTTCCCAGTGTGAACTCGCTGGTGTCTTAGCAGCGTGGATGACTGAGCGAAACCCTTCCCACACACAGAACAAGTGAATGGCCTTTCCCCAGTGTGAACTCGCTGGTGTTTCAGCAGCTGGGTTGAGTTCGTAAATCCATTTCCACACATGGAGCAGATGAACGGCCTCGCCCCAGTGTGAACTCGCTGGTGTGTCAGCAGAGTGGTTGACTGACTGAATCCCTTCTCACACATGGAGCAGGTGAACGGCCTTTCCCCAGTGTGAACTCGCTGGTGTGCAATAAGGTTGGATGAACACCTGAACCTCTTGCCACAGTGGGAGCAACTAAATGGTCTCTCATCAGTGTGAACTCGCTGGTGTGACTGGAGGCAGAATGACTGAGTGAATCCCTTCCCACATTCGGAGCAGGTGAATGGCCTCTCCCCGGTGTGACTGCGTCTATGATTTTCCAGCTGGGACGGATAATTGAATCCCTTCCCACAGTCCCCACATTTCCATGGTTTCTCCATGGTGCGGGTGTCCTTGTGTCTCTCCAGGTTGGACGACCAGTTGAAGCCTCGTCCACACACACAACACGTGTACGGTTTCTCCCCGCTGTGAATGGTGCGATGTTTTTTCAGGCTGTGTAACTGGTTAAAGCTCTTTCCACAGTCAGTGCACTGGAACACTCTCAC